>NC_037687.1:22571053-22580674 GCF_003255815.1 Theropithecus gelada | reverse complement strand
AAAAAAAAAAACAGCATTTCTCTCTCTCTGTGTCAGCCAGGCTGGAGTGCAATGGAGTGATTTTGGCTCACTGAAACCTCCATCTCCCAGGTTCAAGAAATTCTCCTGCCTCAGCCTCCAGAGTAGCTTACAGGGATTACAGGTGTGTGCCACCATGCCCAGCTAATTTTTGTATTTTTAGTAGAGACAGGGTTTCGCCATGTTGGCCAGGCTGGTCTCGAACTCCTGACCTCAGGTGATCCACCTGCCTCAGCCTCCCGAAGTGCTAGCTCCAGCTATTTCTACAGCACAGGATTGAGGGGCAGCAAAGCCCTTCCCCCTGCCCCCCCATTTTTTGGCCTCAGGACACTGGACATTAGATCTGGATCTGCCACACGCTTACCACAAGGCAGTGCAGGGAGTGGAGCCAGGCAGCCCAGGTATGAATCTCAGCTGGGTAATTTGCTAGCTGTGTGACCCTCTGAGCCAAGAAGCAACCTCTCTGGACCTCAGATTTCTGGTCTGTCAAACGGGACTCACAGGGTACCCTATTTTGAGGCTGTGGTGAGGATTAATGTATAATCCCTCAGAAAAAGCTTAGAACAGGGTAGCACCCGGTAAATACTATGTGTGTTGGGGGAGGGCAGGGGATGAAGGCCAGGAGGGAGCCAGGCAGATCCAAGTTTAAATCCTGGCCCTGCCATTTCTGTTCCATGTAAACTGGGGGAACAATGATCTCTGGCTGAGCCTCTGTTTCCTCATCTGTAAAACAGGGATGATCACACTCATCACACAGCGTTGCGGTGAGGATTAAATGAGATAAAGATTGAAAGAAGAAGAAAGTGTTAACTAAGGATAAACCTTTCCTGTTTTTTGTTTTGTGTGTGTGTTTTTTTTTTTTTGAGATGGAGTCTTGCTCTTTCGCCCCATCTGGAATGCAGTGGTGTGATCTCGGCTCACTGCAACCTCTGCCTCCCAGGTTCAAACGATTCTCCTGCCTCAGCCTCCCGAGTAGCTGGGACTACAGGTGTGTGCCACCACACCCAGCTAATTTTTTATATTTTTAATAGAGATAGGGTTTCACCGTGTTAGCCAGGATGGGCCTGATCTCCTGACCTTGTGATCCGCCTGCCTTGGCCTCCCAAAGTGCCACCGCACCTGGCCAGGAAAACCTTCCTTTAGGCCAGCCCTGTTCCAAGTACTTTTGCACTACACCAACAACAGCTGATGTTTGAGTTCTTACCCCAGAATGGCACTGTACCAACTCCTATATGCAAATTGTTAATACTCACACCAGCTGCCATGATTTGCTCCATTCCACAGGTGAAAAAAAATGAGGCACAGAGAGGCTTAGTAACTTATCTAAGGTCACACAGCCAAGGAGTAGCAGAGCCCCAGAATCTTTGTAGCTGACCCCTCAATATTACCAGCCCCACCTAAAAATGAGGGAACTGGCTGGATGTGGTGACTCATACCTGTAATTCCAGTGCTTCAGGAGGCCGAGGCAGGAGGATTACTTGAGCCTAGAAGTTTGAGACCAACTTGGGCAACATAGGGCAAACCTGTCTCTACAAAAAAAAAAAAATTATTTTATTTATTTATTTATTTATTTATTTTGAGATGGAGTCTTACTCTGTTGCCCAGGCTGGAGTGCAGTGGTGTAATCTTGGCTCACTGTAACCTCCGTGTCCTGAGTTAAAGCAATTCTCCTGCCTCAGCCTCCTGAGTAGCTAGGATTACAGGAAGCACACCTGGCTAATTTTTTTGTATTTTTAGTAGACACGGGGTTTCACCATGTTGGCCAGGCTGGTCTCAAACTCCTGACCTCAGGTGATCCGCCGGCCTTGGCCTCCCAAAGTGCTGGGACTACAGGCATGAGCCACCGCGCCTGACAAAAAAAAAAAATTTTAAATTAGCCGCACATGATGTTTCACACGTGGTCTCAGCTACTCAGGAGGCTGAAGCAGAGGGACTGCTTGAGCCCAGGAGTCTGAGGCTACAGTGAGCTATGATCATACCAAAGCACTCCAGCCTGGGTGACAGAGTGAGCGCCTGTCTCAAAAAACAAAAAAAAAACAAAAAACAAAAAAACTGAGGCTCAGAGAGGAGAAACTGCTTGCATATCCAATATGGCATTCAACAAATACTCCACCCTATCCCTTAAGGCCTTAGTTTTCCATGTCAGGAAAATGGGTACATAGGGCAGGAGCTTTTCTATTTCACCTTCTGGCCATAATTTTTTAATTTAAAAAATAATGGCCAGGAGTAATGGCTCACACATGTCATCCCAGCACTTTGGGAGGCCGAGGCGGGCAGATCACAAGGTCAGGAGATCAAGACCACAGTGAAACCCTGTCTCTACTAAAAGTAGAAGAAAAAAAAAAATTAGCCGGGCGTGGCGGCGGGCGCCTGTAGTCCCAGCTACTCGGGAGGCTGAGGCAGGAGAATGGCGGGAACCCGGGAAGCGGAGCTTGCCATGAGCCGAGATCACACCACTGCACTCCAGCCTGGGCGACAGAGCGAGACTCCGTCTCAAAAAAAAAAAAAAGAGGCCGGGCGCGGTGGCTCAAGCCTGTAATCCCAGCACTTTGGGAGGCCGAGATGGGCGGATCACGAGGTCAGGAGATCGAGACCATCCTAACACAGTGAAACCCCATCTCTACTAAAAAAATACAAAAAACTAGCCGGGCGACGTGGTGGGCGCCTGTAGTCCCAGCTACTCCGGAGGCTGAGGCAGGAGAATGGCGTAAACCCGGGAGGCGGAGGTTGCAGTGAGCTGAGATCCGGCCACTGCACTCCAGCCTGGGCGACAGAGCCAGACTCCGTCTCAAAAAAAAAAAAAAAAAAAAAAAAAGAAAAGAAAAGCACACCTGATATAATCCTTACCTGTGGAGGAGGACAAAATGACAGGCCTTGACTTTGGGTGTGGCCATGTGACTTGCTTTGGTCAATAGCAGAGGGGCATAAGTGACAGTCGTGTCAGTTTTGAGCTTAGGCCTCAAGAGACCCTGAACATTTCTTTCTGCATCTCAGCATGGCCATGAGAAGGGCTTCCCCTGAGAGGTTCCTCTCCCCTCAGCCTGCGCTCCACAAGGTTCCCATATGAAGCAGAGCTTCCCATCTGAGCCCAGCCCTCATTGGCCAACACTCAGCCAACCGCATATCCATTTTAGAGCTATTGACCAGGCATGGTGGCTCACACCTGTAATCCCAGCACTTTGAGAGGCCAAGGCAGGAGGATTGCTTGAGACCAGGAGTTTGAGACCAGCCTGGGCAATATAGCAAGATCCCCATCTCTACCAAAAAAAAAAAAAAGTTAAAATGAGCCAAGTGTGGTGGCGCACACCTGTAGTTCTAGCTACTTGGGAGACTGAGGTGGGAGCCCCAGAGGTCAAGGCTGCAGTGAGCTATGATGGCACCACTGAATTCCAGCCTGGGTGAAAAAGAGTGGGGCAAGAGGTGAGAACCTATCTCCAAAATAAAAATATACCAAAATAAAATGTAAAAAACCATAAACCAAAAATAAAATGTTAAAAAAACAAAAAAAGCCAGGCATAGTGGCTCATTCCTGTAATCCTGGCACTTTGGGAGGTCGAGGTGGGTGGATCACCTGAGGTCAGGAGTTTGAGACCAGCCTGGCCAACATGGTGAAAATCCATCTCTACTAAAAATACAAAAAGTAGTCAGGTGTGGTGGCACATGCCTGTAATCCCAGCTACTTGGGAGGCTGAGGCTGGAGAATTGCTTGAACCGGGGAGGCGGAGGTTGCAGTGAGCTGAGATCACGTCATTGCACTCCAGCCTGGGCAACAAGGGCAAAATTCCCTCTCAAAAAAAAAAAAAAAAAAAAAAAAATTACTTTTTTTTTTTTTTTTTTTTTTCTGGTTGCGGCACCACCTCACGTGGTGAGGGTCTCTAGTTCACGCTCGCAGCCATGTGGTCCAAGGGCCTACTGCAGTCTGTGCAGGTCTTCGGTCGCAAGAAGACAGCCACAGCTGTGGTGGGCTGCAAACGCGGCAATGGCCTCATCAAGGTGAACAGGCGGCTCCTGGAGATGATGGAGCCACGCACACTACCATAGAAGCTACTGGAGCCAGTTCTGCTTCTCGGCAAGGAGCGATTTGCTGGTGTGGACATCCACGTCCACGTGAAGGGTGGTGGTCACGTGGCCTAGATTTATGCTATCCGTCAATCCGTCTCCAAAGCCCTGGTGGCCTATTACCAGAAATATGTGGATGAGGCTTCCAAGAAGGAGATCAGAGACATCCTCATCCAGTACGACTAGAACCTGCTGGTAGCTGATCCCCGTCGCTGTGAGTCCAAAAAGTTTGGAGGCCCTGGTGCCCGTGCTCGTTACCAGAGATCCTACCGATAAGCCCATCATGACGATCAAAATTCACCTGTATAATGAAGTTTTTGAGGGATTTTAAAATTTCAAGGAAAAAAAAATTAGCTGGGCGTGGTGGTGCACACCTGTAACCCAGCTACTCCGGAGCCTGAGGCAGGAGAATCGCTTGAACCTGGGAGGTAAAGTTGCAGTGCGCCAAGATCGCCCCACCGCACTCCAGCCTGGGTCTCAGAGTGAGAGTCAAAAAAATAATAAATAAATAAATAAATAAAAGCTATTGCATTTTGGGGTACTGTGTTTCACTAAAAAGAAAAAAGAAAAAAAAAAAAAAAAAGAAGAACGAAGCAACAAAAGACAAAGCAGAGATTTATCCAAGACAATTCACAGAGTGGGAGCGGGCTTGAGCACCTCCCCAATTAGGGTTCTTTTTGAGACGGAGTCTTGCTCTGTCGCCCAGGCTGGAGTGCAGTGACACAATCTCAGCTCACTGCAACCTCTGCCTCCCGCATTCACATGATTCTCCTACCTCAGCCTCCTGAGTAGCTGGGACTCCAAGGACATGCACAAGCCACCAAGGACGTGCCACCAGGGACGCGCCACCACGCCCAGCTAATTATCGTACTTTTAGTAGAGACGGAGTTTCACCATGTTGGCTAGACTGATCCGAAACTCCAGATCCTGAGTGATTTGACCGCCTTGGCCTCCCAAAGTACTGAGATTACAGGTGAGCCACTGCACCAGGCCTGCCAGTTAGGGTTTTTATTAAGCTAAAAAGGACCCAGCAACACCCCTAGGTGCCCTTCAGAGGCCTCCAATTGGTTACACGCTATGAAGGATTGGCTCACGACCAATCACAGCCCAAGTGGAGACCTGGCTCGCAGTCAGTCAGAGGCTGGAGTGGCTTATTATCATGGGAGGGAGGATATAGCCTGTCTGAACCTGTGGCTCTCCTGACTATATCAACTGGCTGCACCTGCTATTCTGTTGCTTATGCAAACTGGCTGTACCTGATGAAATCCCAGTTATCCTAATTACCTATTCTCCTGCCATACCAGCACTTTGGGAGGCTAAGGCTGGAGCACTGGAATTGGAGGCCATAGGCTCATTTGAGGCTGGGTGTTCAAGATCAGCCTGGGCAACATAGCAAGACCCACCCCATCTGTACAAAAAAAAAAAAGAAAGAAAGAAAAAAAGGAATCTCAAGAGACAGAAAGTTGAGCAAAATAAATCACACAAATGGGCTGGGCGCAGTCACTCACACCTGTAATCCCAGCACTTTGCAGGCTGAGGCGGGCAGATCACGAGGTCGGTAGTTCGAGACCAGCCTGACCAACATGGTGAAGCCTCTACTAAAAATACAAAAATTAGCCAGGTGTGGTGGCATGCATCTGTAATCTAGCTACTCAGAAGGCTGAGGCAGGAGAATTGCTTGAACCCAGGAGGTGGAGGGTTGCAGTCGACTGAGATCAGGCCACTGCACTCCAGCCTGGGTGACAGGTCGAGACTCTGTCTCAAAAAAAAAAAAAAAAAAAAAAAGAAATCACACAAATGAGCAGCCATCCTGTATGATTTTATTTATACGAAGTTCAACAAATAGGCAAAGCTAATCTATGGTGTAAAAAGCCAGGAGAATGGTTTTATTTACTTTCTTTTTCTTTTTTTTTTTTTTGAGATGCTCTGTCGCCCAGGCTGGAGTACAGTGGTGCGATCTCGGCTCACTGCAACCTCCACCGCCAGGTTCAAGCAATTCTCCTGCCTCAGCCTCCGAGTAGCTGTGACTACAGGCACATGCCACCACACCTGGCTAACTTTTGTGTTTTTAGTAGAGATGGGGTTTCACCATGTTGGCCAGGCTGGTCTCGAACGCCTGACCTCAGGTGATCCACCCACCTCGGCTTCCCAAAGTGCTGGGATTACAGGCGTGAGCCACCGCGCCTGGCTTTTTTTTTTGAGACAGAGTTTCAATCTTGTTGCTTAGGCTAGAATGCAATGGCTTGATCTTGGCTCACTGTAACCTCTGCCTCCTGGGTTCAAGCAGTTCTCTGCCTCAGCCTCCTGAGTAGCTGAGATTACAGGCATCCACCACCACACCTGGCTAATTTTTTTGTATTTTTAGTAGAGATGGGGTTTCACCATCTTGGCCAGGTTGGTCTTGAACTCCTGACCTCATGATCTACCCACCTTGGCCTCCAAAAGTGCTGGGATAATGGGAAGGGAAGGAAAGAGAAGGGGAAGGGAAGGGGAAGGGAAGGAGGAAGGGAGGGGAGAAGAGAGGAGGGGAGGGGAGGGGAGGTGGAAATTTTGCCTCAATAAAAAGAGTAAATTTGGCCGGGCGTGGTGGCTCACGCCTGTAATCCCAACACTTTGGGAGTCTGAGGCGGCCGGATCACGAGGTCAGGAGTTCAAGACCAACCTGGTCAACATGGTGAAACCCTGTCTCTACTAATAATACAAAAATTAGCCAGGCATGGTGGCGCATGCCTGTAATCCCAGCTACTCAGGAGGCTGAGGCAGGAGAATCGCTTGAACCTGTGAGGTGGAGGTTGCGGTGAGCTGAGATCACCCCATTGCACTCCAGCCTGGGCAACAAGAGTGAAACTCCATCTCAAAAAAAAAAAAAAAGTAAATTTGAGAAAATAAAATATGAATAAGTGTGAAAATCTATACACTCCAAATATAACAGTTCCAATAAAAAGAATACATTTGAAACGATAATAGAACATAAAAACAGGCCAGGTATGGGCCAGGTACGGTGGCTCATGCCTGTAATCCCAGCACTTTGGGAGGCCGAGGCGGGCGGATCACGAGGTCAGGAGATTGAGACCATCCAGGCTAATACAGTGAAACCCTGTCTACTAAAAACACACAAAACATTTAGCCATGTGTGGTGGCAGGCACCTGTAGTTCCAGCTACTTGGGAGGCTGAGGCAGGAGAATGGCATGAACCCGGGAGGTGGAGCTTGCAGTGAGCTGAGATCGCGTTATTGCACTCCAGCCTGGGTGACAGAGTGAGACTTCAGCTCAAAAAAAAAAAACCAAAAAAACAAAAAAAAAACCCCAAAAAGCAGGCCAGGTGGTATGGTGGCTCACACCTGCAATCCCTGCACTTTGGGAGGCTGAGGCAGGAGGATTGCTTGAGGTCAGGAGTTCAAGACCAGCCTGGGCAACATAGCAAGACTGTGTCTTTACAAAAGATACAAAAATTAGCCGGGCGTGGTGGCACGCATCTGTGGTCCCAGCTACTGAGGAGGCAGAGGTGGGAGGATCACTGAGCTCAGGAGATGGAGGCTGCAATGAGCCAGGATCACACCACTGCATTCCAGCCTGGGAGACAGAGTGAGATCCTGTCTCTAAACAAACAAACAAACAAACAACATAAAGAAAAAAACAAAAATGGTTAAAACAAAACAAAAAACAACCTGGGATAAAGCTAAAGCAGCACCTACAGGGAAATGTATAGCTAATTTGATAAAATTGATTGATCTGGGGCCGGGTGCAGTGGCTCATGCCTGTAATCCCAGCACTTTGGGAGGCCGAGATGGATGGATCACTTGAGGCCAGGAGTTCAAGACTAGCTTGGCCAACATGGTGAAACCCCATCTCTATTAAAAATATGAAAATTGGCCGGGCGCAGTGGCTCACGCCTGTAATCCCAGCACTCTGGGAGGCCGAGATGGGCGGATCATGAGGTCAGGAGATGGAGACCATCCTGGCTAACATGGTGAAACCCCGTCTCTACTAAAAATACAAAAAATTAGCCGGGCATGGTGGCGGGCGCCTGTAGTCCCAGCTACTCGGGCGGCTGAGGCAGGAGAATGGTGTGAACCCGGGAGGCGGAGGTTGCAGTGAGCCGAGATCGCACCACTACACTCCAGCCTGGGTAACAGAGTGTGAGATTCCATCTCAAAAAAAAAAAAAAAAAAAAGTACAAAAATTAGGCCAGGTGCAGTGGCTTCCACCTGTAATCCTAGCACTTTGGGAGGCCGAGGAGGGCAGATCATTTGAGGTCAGGAGTTGGAAACCAGCCTGGCCAACATGGTGAAACCCTGTCTCTACTAAAAATACAAAAATTAGCCAAGCCTGGTGGATGGCAGCTGTAATCCCAGCCACTCAGGAGGCTGAGGCAGGAGAATGGCTTGAACCCCAAAAGCAGAGGTTGCTGTGAGCTGAGATTGAATCAGTGCACTCCAGCCTGGGTGACAGAGCGAGACTCCATCTCAAAGGAAAAAAAAAAAAAAAAAGATTGATTGATTTGGAGAGACGGGCAGTACAGGTTGGGAGCCATGAAAGACGTTATCTTATCCACCACCCGTCACCCTATGGACCAGGCTCCAGTCAGCTGATTATGGAGCTGCAGGCCTTGCCTGGCTCTCCGGGAACAGAAAGGAGGAATGGGTAGGGCGTCAACTCCCCGGCCCTGGGGCTGGCCTTGATTTACAACTTATCTTCTATGAATCAAATGGCAGCCGGGCGCGGTGGCTGACGCCTGTAATCCCGGCACTTTGGGAGGCCGAGGCGGGCGGATCACAAGGTCAGGAGATCGAGACCACGGTGAAACCCCATCTCTACTAAAAATACAAAACAAAATTAGCCGGGCGCGGTGGCGGGGCGCCTGTAGTCCCGGCTACTCGGGAGGCTGAGGCAGGAGAATGGCGTGAACCCGGGAGGCGGAGCTTGCAGTGAGCCGAGATCGCGCCACTGCACTCCAGCCTGGGCGACAGAGCGAGACTGCGTCTCAAAAAAAAAAAAAAAAAAAAAAAAAAAAAATGGCGTCGTAAATGGCCCGGTTTGGGAATGGGATTTGAGGAGTGGATGGGGGAGGGCCTTACAGGGTGGTGGGCCATGGGGGTGGAGTGCTGCCCTCCCAGAGTCTCTCCTGGAGGTGGCAGCCTCTTCCTGAGGGTAGGGACAGAGACAGATGAGGTGTTTAAGAGTAAGACAGGGTTTGAGGGCAGGGCTGCCTGGGAATGGAGTGAGGAGAGTGTAGACTGTAATTCCAGTGATACTGGCTGTGACCGTGCCCTTTCTCGGCCCCAGCGTTCGTACTCTGTGAAATGGGGCTTCGACATGAAGAAGTGGGGATCAGGAAGAGATTAGGAAGACGAGCTCCGGGACTGACAGCCTAGTCCAATCCGGTTCTGCCACTTCCCTGCTGTGTGACTTTGGATAGGTGTTGCAACCTCTCTGGGCCAGCCTTACTTTCCTGATTTGTAAAAACAGCAGTACCTTCTAGATTCCCAGAAGAAAAGTAAATTTATTTATTTATTTATTTTTTACTTTTTTTTTTTTTTTTTT
>NC_037687.1:22468764-22568058 GCF_003255815.1 Theropithecus gelada | reverse complement strand
CTGGAGTGCAGTGGCCGGATCTCAGCTCACTGCAAGCTCTGCCTCCCGGGTTTACGCCATTCTCCTGCCTCAGCCTCCCGAGTAGCTGGGACTACAGGCGCCCGCCACCTCGCCCGGCTAGTTTTTTTGTATTTTTTAGTAGAGACGGGGTTTCACCGGGTTAGCCAGGATGGTCTCGATCTCCTGACCTCGTGATCCGCCCGACTCGGCCTCCCAAAGTGCTGGGATTACAGGCTTGAGCCACCGCGCCCGGCAATAAAAGTTAACTATCAGGGCCTGGCATGGCGGGGCGCGCCTGTAGTCCCAGCTACTCGGGAGGCTGAAGTGGGAGGATTGCTTGAGGCTTGGAATTGGAGGTTGCAGTGCACTATGATTGTGCCTATGAATAGCTACTCTGCTCCAGCCTGAGCAACATAGCAAGACCCCATTAAGAACCCATGTCTAAAAAGCAAACAAAAGCTTGTTTGTGGAATGGCTGTTTAACGTCCATGATAACCTCCTTCTAGCACATTCTCCTGTCAATGAAGAGGCTGAAAAGCTAAAGACTAGATTTTCCAGAGGGAAAGTAGGAAAGTAGTTCTGGGGCCCGAGCAGTGTTTCTTCAGCCCTTCCAACGATTTTGTTAGTGCCTAATTTATGATAACAGAGTCTTAATATATAATAACAGAGTCTCGCTCTGTCGCCCAGGCTGGAGTGCAGTGGCGTGATCTTGGCTCACTGCAAGCTCCGTCTCCCAGGTTCACGTCATTCTCCTGCCTCAGTCAACCCCCGCCCACCCTCCGGGTAGCTGGGACGACAGGCGCCTGCCACCATGGCCGGCTAATTTTTTTTTTTTTTTTTTTTTTTTAAGTAGAGACAGGGTTTCACCGTGTTAGCCAGGATGGTCTCGATCTCCTGACCTCGTGATCCACCCGCCTCGGCCTCCCAAAGTGCTGGGATTAGAGGCGTGAGCCACCGCGCCTGGCCGATAGCAGAGTCCTTTCTATTTAAGCTGGGTAGTGGTTACTGTCGCCTACATTTGCCAGATAAGGTTACTATTATTTACTTAGTCAGCAAATACTCATTTACCTTGAGGGCACTGGGGAGCCATGGCAAGTTCTGAGGAGACGAGGTCAGCAGGCAGGGTTTAGGTGGGAGTGGGAAAGACTGGGGCAGGAGTCTAGGGAGGAAGTTGGGGCAGGAGGGACAGTGGAGGGGGTCTTGAGTTAGTGTGGGCAGTGGAGGGGCAGAGGTCGGATGGACAGTCGGGCTCTGGGGGGTGGGATGAAGATAGGTGATGAGGGTTGTAAAGCTCCCCACGGCCAATTGTTTCTTTAAGACTCAAAGCAGAGGGCGCTCACGGCACAAGGTCCTGCTGGAACGTTGATTGGCTCAGCCCAGGTCACCGGCCTGGACCATTGCTGCAAGGGATTCTGGGAAATTGAGTTTCTGGCATCTTTGGCTTCTCCAAAGGAGGCGGGCTTACCGTGGGGAATCCCCAAACATAGAAAGGGCTTCTGGCACTGTGTGGCTAAAAAGAATGTGAAATGGGCCGGGCAGGGTGCCTCACGCCTGTAATCGCAGTACTTTGAGAGGCCGAGGCGGGTGGATCACCTGAGGTAGGAGTTCGAGACCAGCCTGGCCAACATGGTGAAACCCCTTCTCTACTAAAAATACAAAAATTAGCCGGGCGTGGTGGCGCATGCCTGTAGTCCCAGCTACTCCGGAGGCTGAGGCAGGAGAATTGCTTGAACCCGGGAGGCAGAAGTTGCAGTGAGCCGAGATCGGGCCACTGCACTACAGCCTGGATGACAGAGCAAGACTTCGTCTCAAAATAAATAAATAAATAAATAGGCCGGGTGCGGTGGCTCAAGCCTGTAATCCCAGCACTTTGGGAGGCCGAGACGGGCGGATCACGAGGTCAGGAGATCGAGACCATCCTGGCTAACACGGTGAAACCCCGTCTCTATTAAATACAAAAAAAAAAACTAGCCGGGCGAGGTGGCGGGCGCCTGTAGTCCCAGCTACTTGGGAGGCTGAGGCCGGAGAATGGCGTGAACCCGGGAGGCGGAGCTTGCAGTGAGCTGAGATCCGGCCACTGCACTCCAGCCTGGGTGACAGAGCGAGACTCCGTCTCAAAAAAAAAAAAAATAAAAAATAAATAAATAAATAAATCGGCCGTGCGCGGTGGCTCACGCCTGTAATCGCAGCACTTTGGGAGACCAAGGCAGGCGAATCACGAGGTCAGGAGATCGAGCCCATCCTGGTTCATACGGTGAAACCCCGTCTCTACTAAAAATACAAAAAAAAAAAAAAAAAATAGCCGGGCGTGGTGGCAGGCACCTGTATTCCCAGCTACTCGGGAGGCTGAGGCAGGAGAATGGCATGAACCCAGGAGGCGGAGCTTGCAGTGAGCTGAGATGGCGCCACTGCCCTCCAGCCTGGGCGACAGAACTAGACTCTGTCTCAAAAAAAAAAAAAAAAAATCAAACCTTCCCACAGGGTGTGGCTGGGCTGTGCCACCCAAAATGTGTGTGGCATGGATCCAGTCTCTTCCCTGCTTATGACCCTCAGTGTCTCCAGTCAATCTCACAGTGGGATGATGATGATGATTTTTTCCATTTAATATTTTAAAAAATTATTCTAAAAAATTTTTTGTGGGTATTTAGTAGGTGTGTATATTTATGGGGTACATGAAGTGTTTTGATCCAGGCATGCACCTTGTAATGATCACATCATGGAGAATGGGGTATCCATCTTCGCAAACATTTGTCCTTTGTATTACAAACAATCCGATTATACTCCTTTGGTTATTTTATTTTAATTAATTAAGTTTTGCGTGCGTGAGACAGGGTCTCACTCTCTTGCCCAGGTTGGAGTGTAGCAGTGGCTCGATCACAGCTCACTGCAGCCTCAACTACCTGGGTTCGAGCAATCCTCCTACCTCAGCCTCCTGAGTAGCTGGGACCACAGGTGCACTCCACTACGCCCAGCTAATTTTTGTAGTTTTTTGTATTTTTTGCAGAGACAGGGTTTAGCTATGTTGCCAAGGCTGGTCTCAAACTCCTAGGCCCAAGGAATCCTTCCTCCTTGGCTTCCCAAAGTGCTGGGATTGCAGGTGTGAGCCACCGCACCTGGCCTATTACCCTTCCCAGCCTCTGGTGTCCATCTTTCTGCTCTGTCTCCCTGAGTTCAATTGTTTGAATTTTATTTTATTTATTTTATCTTTTTTTTGACACAGTCTCACTCTGTCACCAAGGCTGGAGTACAGCGGCACGATCACAGCTCACTGCAGCCTCACTTCCCCAGGCTCAAGTGATCCTCCCATCTCAGCCTCCTGAGTAGCTGCAACTACAGATGTGTACCACCATGTCCAACTAATTTTTATATTTTTAGTAGAGACAGGGTTTCACCATGTTGGCCAGGCTGGTCTTGAACTCCTGAGCTCAAGCAATCCTCCTGCCTCAGCCTCCTTGTTTTGATTTTTAGATCCCACAAATAACATGTGATGTTTGTCTTTTTATGCCAGGTTCATTGAACATTTTCTTTTTCTTTCTTTCTTTCTTTTTTTTTTTTTTTTAGTGCAATGGCGCCATCTCAGCTCACTGCAACCTCTGCCTCCTAGGTTCAAGCAATTCTTATGCCTCAGCCTCCCAACTAGCTGGGATTACAGGCATGTGCCACCACACCCGGCTAACTTTTGTATTTTTAGTAGAGATGGGGGTTTCACCATGTTGGCCAGGCTGGTCTTGAACTCCTGGTTTCAAGTGATCCGCCCTCCTCTGCCTCTGCCTCCCAAAGTACTGGGATTACTAAGGGCCTGAGCCTGGCCCATCTAACATTATCACTGACAATCACAATGGGATTAAAACTCCTCCCACAGCCCCTAGGGCATGATGGGTCTCCTCCTGGCCCCCCTCCAACCTCATCTTCTTCCTCCCACTCTCTCCTTGGCCCCATCTGCTCCAGCCCCCTGGCCTCCTTCCTGTCTGTCCTCAGATGAGTCCAGCCATTCTCACCTCAGCGCCTTTGCACCTGCTGTTCCCCCCAGATCCACACATGGCTGGCTCTCTGCTCTCCTTCAGGTCTCTGCTCAGATGTCACCTTTCCCAAAGAGGCCTGCCTCGACCTCCCCTGCTGCTGTGCTGTTCCCTCATCTGTGACCCTCTTGAAATATCACCTCCAGGAGGGTAGGGGTTTTGTGTTTTGTTGTAGCCTCAGGAAGTGCCTGATCGATTATTGTTTTGAGACCAGTTCCACTTAGTTTTCTGGGCCTCAGTTTCCATAACCATGAAGGAGACCCTCGCCGATCTGAGCTTGCTGGGAAAGGGCTGGGCCCCGTGTAACATTTCTAAAGCACCCCTCTCCCCTCCTCCCTCAGATCAGGAGTCTGGGGGAGAGGCAGAGAGGCTCCCTTTCTCTAAGCCAGTCCTCACCTGCCTAAGAAGATACAAAGGAGACCCAGGAGACCCTGGGAGAGGGAGGGACCCGGAAGGAAGGGACATTCTTTTCTTCACAATCCTGGGAGCTCCCTGGAGGAGGAGACCAGATCAGCCTGCAATCTTGGCGCGTCCCAGGAGGAGAAAGCGGCTTCCTCTATACTGTACCCGCCTCCATAGAACCTCCTCCTCAGCCCTGGAAGTCCTTGGTCACAGCCGAGGCGCCCAGAGTGCTTGCTATGCCCAGATCTGCGCGAGTCTGGCACTGGCGCTCTGAACCGCATCGCTGCCCAGCCCCCTTCCCCGGGAGGTGGGAGCAGCCACCCAGGGCCCCGTGGCTGCCCTTGTAAGGAGGTGAGGCCCAGGGACACCCGAGACGCCTGGTTATAATTAACCAGGACACGTGGCAAAGCCCCCTCCAACACCTGCCCCCGAACCCCCCCATACCCAGCGCCTCGGGTCTCGGCCTTTGCCGGGAGGAGACAGCAAAGCGCCCTCTAAAAATAACTCCTTTCCTAGCGGCCGAGACCCTCCCTGTCCCCCGCACAGCAGAAATCTCCCAGTGGCACCGAGAGTGCAAGGGTTAAGCGGGGGGAGGGTGACCACCGCCTCCCACCCTTGCCCTGAGTTTGAATCTCTCCAACTCAGCCAGCCTCAGTTTCCCCTCCACTCAGTCCCTAGGAGGAAGGGGCACCCAAGCGCAGGTTTCTGGGGTTAGACTGCCCTCTATTGCAATTAGGCTTGGTCAGACCCTCCCTATAGGTGGTGGCAGCAGGCGGCCACGCAGCCTCTCCCGGCCTCTGCTTCCTCCTGCTCACAGGGTCCTGGGACCTCCTGGAGCAACAGCATGGCTCCCCGAGGTGCCGCTGGGACTCGGGTAGGGGTGAGGGCCTAGGGGGCACAGGAGGAGCCGAGGGCCACAGGAGGGGCTGGTGGCTGGAGGAGACTCAGGGGCCAGGGGAGGGTGGCTTCTACGTGCTTGGGACGTTCCCAGCCACTGTCCCATGTTCCCGGCGGGGGGCCAGCTGTCCCCACCGCCAGCCCGACTCAGCACTTGGTCAGGGTATCAGCTTGGTGGGAGGGCTTGGGCCCAGCCCCTGGGGCAGCTCAGCCCATACAAGGCCATGGGGCTGGACGCAAGGCATGCCTGGGTTCAGGGTGGGCATGGTGCCCGAGCAGGGAGGTGAGAGGCTTAGCTGCCCTCCAGAACTCCTCCCTGGGGACAGCCCCTCCCAGCCAATTGCACAGCCTAGGTCCCCCTATATAACCCCACGGCTGCAGGCCCTTCCTTTGGGTCAGTGTCACCTCCAGGATACAGACAGCCCCCTTCAGCCCAGCCCAGCCAGGTACTGCACGGGGTGGGAATCTGGGTGGGAGCCAGAGTAGGGGGTTTCTGTGGGTGCTAGAGGCTGTCTTGGCTTGGGAAAGGGCCTGTGTGTCACCCCTTGCTCCACCAACGTCCTCCTATACAAAGGCAGGTCGGTGCGTGGGAAGGTTGACCTTGTGTGTCTGGGAGTCCCCTCCATCTGTGAGGACGCCTGAACCCCGGCTGGGACCTGTGATTTCTGCGGCATAAGTCTTGGGTTATGGGGAGGGATCCCAGAAATGAAAGGGGTCCTGACAGCTGCCAACTGTCACCCCCTGCAAGGGGCTGTTGACCCAGGCCCGCGTTCATTACGGTTTGTCGCCAACACTGGCGCCACAAGCCGTGGGAGGTGTGTCTGTCGCCTAGCAGAGTCTGCAAGAGCAGGTGTCACGGGCTTCTTTGCGTTTGCTACCGTGTAGGTCTCTGTGACCTTGTACTGACTTGGTAGCGGACACATGAGTGCCTCTATCTTGGGCGTGTCCTTGAGCTTGGAAGTGTGACTGTGTGACTCAGTTTACAGTGTGATCTGGGGAGTCTGTGGTGGTGGGGGTGTGTGGCTCCGGGACTTTCTGCTTATGTCTCTTCGGGGGGGGGTCCCCCACCTTGCCTTCGTGCCCTCTCCTGGCGTGTCCCTGGCAGGGATTGGGGGGGCATCCTCTGAAGGGAGGGGGTCTGGGCTGCCAGCTCGGGATGTCCTTGAGTCCCGGAGCCGAACCCCGGGGCCTGGACCCGTGTCCTCCCAGCCACCCTGGCCCACCTGTCTTGGGCCTGCTGACTTGGTGCAAGCCAAGCCCCGGAATGTGGGGGTGGGGAGGGGCAGCAGCTGGGGGTGGGGCGGCAGGCAATTGCCAGAGTCTAAAAATAACCACCCTGGACGGCAGCGCCCAAGGTCTTTGGCGGGTCCCTGTTCCTCTTCCCTGGCCTCAGCTCACCATGGTCCCAATTTCCCTCCCACAATCCCACCTGCTTCCTATCCCCCTCTCCCACTGCTATTGGAGGTCCCTTCTCCTTTCTGGGTCCAGTGAATAAAATAATAATAACAATAGGACCTGGCGCAGTGGATCACATGCATAATCCCAGCATTTTGGGAGGTCGATGCTGGAGATCACTTGAGGCCAGGAATCCCAGACCAGCCTGGGCAACATAGTGAGACCTCATCTCTACAAAAAAAAAGTAGTAATAACAATAATAGCAGCCACCAGGGTTTCAGGCTCCAACTCTATGCCAGGGCCTGTGCTCAGCCAACCTCATGGCCAAGCTCAGAGGATCCTGGCAATCCTATGGGGTAGGCTCAGTTCACAGGAGACAAGGTCCAGAGAGGCCTAGTGACTGGCCTGGGGTCATACAGCAGGAAAATGGCATAGGTGGGATTTGAACCTGGCTCTGACGACCCAGAGGCTGAGTTTTTCTTCCCTGCTGAACCTTGTGGGAGAATTGTCAGCAGGCAGAGGTGGGGGCGGCCACCCAGCCCTCCCCCGACCCAGCCCCTTTGTCTTTGGATTGATCATCCAAGAACTGCTCACATACTCACTCCCAGCAACACCCTCACCTCCACCTTCTCACCAGCTCCTCACACGAACGTTTAAAATAACAACAGGCCAGGCGCGGTGACTCATGCCTATAATCCCAGCACTTTGGGAGGCAGAGGTGAGCGGATCACTTGAGGTCAGGAGTTCAAGACCAGCCTGGGCAACATGGCAAAACCCCATCTTTACTAAAAATACAAAAAAAAAAAAAAAAAAAATTACCTGGGTGTGGCGCACGCCTGTAGTTGCAGCTACTTGGGAGGCTGAAGCAGGATAATTGCTTGAACCTGGGAGGTGGAAGTTGCAGTGAACTGAGATTGCACCACTGCACTCCAGCCTGGGTGACAGAGAGAGACTCCGTCTCAAACATAATAATAATAATAATAATAATAATAATAATAATAATAATAATAGCTAAGTGAAATAATGTTTATTGTGAACCAGGCACTCTTCCGAGAGCTATACCTGCATTCACACATTTAATCCTTTCAACACTGCCATGCGGCGGGTGCTGTTAGGATCCTCATTGTCCAGCTGAATAAACTGAGGCACAGAGAGGTTAAGCAACTTGCCCCCGGGCACAGAACAGTCGTAGGTAGCAGAGCTGGGAATCAAACCCTGGGCCGATTCCAGAACCTATGCTCTTACCCATGCATGATATTTTTCCAGCCTCCGCGTGGGGCCTATTTTCCACCTGGGGAAATTGAGTCTCCAAAAAGAATGACTAGTCCAGGCTCACCCAGCTGGGATGTGGCAGAGCCGGGCCCTCGATCTAAGACTCCGGATGCCTCCTGCTGAGACGCAGGGGCTGGGAGAGAGGATTTCGCTTGCTCCAAGTCACACAGCCTGCCTGACCCCAATGCCTCGCTCGCTCGGTTCTCTTGCTGCTCTTTGCAAGATGTGAGGTAGGCGGGGCACAGTGGCTCACGCCTGTAATCCCAGCACTTTGGGAGGCCGAGGTGAGTGAATCACTTGAGGCCAGGAGTTTGAGACCAGCCTGGCCAACCAGTAGAGATGGTGAAACTCCATCTTACTAAAAATACAAAAAAATTAGCCAGGCATGGTGGTGTGCGCCTATAATCCCAGCTACTCAGGAGGCTGAAACAGGATAATCGCTTGAACCTGGGAGGTGGAGGTTGCAGTGAGCTGAGATCTCGCCACTGTACTCCAACCTGGGTGACAGAGTGAGACTCCTTCCCAAAAAAAAGAGCTGTGGCTCACGACTGTAATCCCAGCACTTTGGAAGGCGGAGGCAGGCAGATCATGAGGTCAGGAGATTGAGACCATCCTGGCTAACACGGTGAAACCCCGTCTCTACTAAAAATACAAAAAATTAGCCGGGCGTGGTGGTGGGCACCTGTAGTCCCAGCTACTCGGGAGGCCGAGGCAGGAGAATCACTTGAACCAGGGAGACAGAGGTTGCAATGAGCTGAGATTGCGCCACTGCACTCCAGCCTGGGTGACAGAGGGAGACTTTGTCTCAAAAAAATAAAAATAAATAAATAAAGAAGAAGAAGAAGAAGAAAACAGATGCGAGCTAATCTTCCCCTCCTGTCCTGCCCATCAGGTCTCCTACACCGCCACCATGCCGTTCGGTAACACTCACAACAAGTTCAAGCTGAATTACAAGCCTGAGGAGGAGTACCCCGACCTCAGCAAACATAACAACCACATGGCCAAGGTACTGACCCTTGATCTCTACAAGAAGCTGCGGGACAAGGAGACCCCATCGGGCTTCACCCTAGACGATGTCATCCAGACAGGAGTGGACAACCCAGGTGAGCCTCCCCGGTAGAGCACTGAAGGGGCTACCTGGGGGCTCCAGAGGCTGCAGGCTACGCCCCATCCCACCTCCCCTGAAGTGGGAGGGGTCTCAGTTTTCTCATCTGTAAACCGGGGCTGTTGTGAGAATCAATGCACTAATATACGTAAAGGGCTTGGGACAGTGCAAGGTATGCAGCAAACCATGCAATAAACATGCACGAGAATAATGTGAGATCCCTGAGGAGGTCGGTTCATCTCCCGAACCTCAGTCTCCTCATCTGAAAAATGGGCACCCATGTTGTGAAAACACAGGTCAATGACTGTGCAGTGCTTACAGTGGCGCCTAGCACCAAGTGAGTGCTCAAGCTCTGACAGGAGGCCAGGTGCAGTGGCTCATGCCTGTAATCCCAACATTTGGGGAGGCCCAGGTGGAAGGATCGCTTGAGGCCAGGAGTTTGAGACCAGCCTGGGCAACATAGCAAGACCCTGTCTCGACAAAAAATACAAAAAAATTAGCCAAGTGTAGTAATGAGGGCCTGTGGTCCAAGCTACTCAGGAGGCTGCGGTGGGAGGATAGCTTGAGCCTGGGAGGTGCAGGTTGCAGTAAACCCTGATCGCGCCACTGTACTTCAGCCACAGAGTGAGACCCTATCTCAAAAAAAAAGAGAATCAGATAGGGGATGTTATTAATGTTATGGTTGTTTCTCAAAGCCCTTTCGCTCACAAGGCGAAGAGAGCTGGGAGTGGACAGGAGGCTCTAGTGCCCCTCACGTCCAGCTCTCTGTGTGATGCAGTGGACAGGCCTCTCTCTTCGGGTCCCTGTTTTTCCACTGGGTCTTTCAAGTCTCTGGCCTTCCTGACCCTCTGTGGCAGGTGGTACCCCAAGATCCTAACAACATTTCAGGCTGAGACGTCATGACTTTGGGTGCTAATGTTTCCGAGGTGCTGATGTTTTTAGCACCAGGTACCCTCTGAAGCTCCCCCTTCTCCTTTGACCCCACGCCCCGCATTCTTTCTTCTCTCCTACTTTGACTCCTCCCAGCCACCTTGACCTCTCCCAGTCTTCCCTCCCGGTTCCCACCAGTCCTCAGTCTTATTTCTTTTTTTTTTTTTTTCCTTTCTTTTTTTTTGAGAAAGAGTTTGTTCTATCACCCAGGCTGGAGTGCAGTGGTGCCATCTCGGCTCACTGCAACTTCCACCCCCTTGGTTCAAGCAATTCTCATGCCTCAGCCTCCCAAGTAGCTGGGATTACAGGCGTGTGCCCCACACCCAGCTAATTTTTGTATTTTTAGTAGAGACAGGGTTCACCCTGTTGGCCAGGCTGGTCTCAAACTCCTGACCTCAAGAGATCCACCCCCCTCGGCCTCCCAAAGTGCTGGGATTGCAGGTATGAGCCACTGCGCCCAACCCTTAGTATTCTCAATTCCCACCCAGAGGTATTGAATGTACCCCCCCGAACCCTGACACACACATGTCCACACAGTCTCCACTGAGCCCATGAGCCCAGGTCCTGTTTGCTGGGGACTAGCAGCTCTGACCTCACCCCCACCCCTCCAGGTCACCCCTTCATCATGACTGTGGGCTGCGTGGCTGGTGATGAGGAGTCCTATGAAGTTTTCAAGGAACTCTTTGATCCCATCATCTCGGATCGCCACGGGGGCTACAAACCCACCGACAAGCACAAGACTGACCTCAACCATGAGAACCTCAAGGTCAGTGTCTGCACGGAGGGGAGGGCCGAGGGGTGAGGAGGAGAGAGATCACATGAGAGATGGGGGGAGAGAGAAATACAGAGACATAGAGGTGTGGAGAAGCAGAGAGATGAAAGAGAGAGGGACATTGGGAGGCCGAGGCGAACATATCACTTGAGGTCAGGAGTTTAAGACCAGCCTGGCCGGCCGGGCACAGTGGCTCACGCCTGTAATCCCAGCACTTTGGGAGGCCGAGGCAGGCAGATCACGAGGTCAGGAGATCAAGACCATCCTGGCTAACACGCTGAAACCCCGTCTCTACTAAAAATACAAAAAAAAAAATTAGCCGGGCATGGTGGTGGGCGCCTGTAGTCCCTGCTACTCGGGAGGCTGAGGCAGGAGAATGGCATGAACCCAGAAGGCAGAGCATGCAGTGAGCGAAGGCCAAGCCACTGCACTCCCGCCTGGGTGACAGAGTGAGACTCTGTCTCAAAAAAAAAAAAAAAAAAAAAGACTAGCCTGGCCAACATGGCAAAACTCTGTCTCAAAAAAAAAAAAAAAGGCCGGGCGCGGTGGCTCAAGCCTGTAATCCCAGCACTTTGGGAGGCCGAGACGGGCGGATCACGAGGTCAAGAGATCGAGACCATCCTGGCTAACATGGTGAAACCCCGTCTCTACTAAAAAATACAAAAAACTAGCCGGGCGCAGTGGCGGGCGCTTGTAGTCCCAGCTACTCGGGAAGGCTGAGGCAGGAGAATGGCGTAAACCCGGGAGGCGGAGCTTGCAGTGAGCTGAGATCCGGCCACTGCACTCCAGCCTGGGCGACAGAGCGAGACTCCGTCTCAAAAAAAATAAATAAAAAAAAAAAAAAAAAAAAAAAGAATGGGCCAGCCAGGCACGGTGGCTCACGCCTGTAATCCCAGCATTTTGGGAGGCCAAGGTGGGCAGATCACCTTAGGTTGAGAATTTGAGACCAGCCTGAACAACATGGAGAAATCCTGTCTCTACTAAAAATACAAAATTAGCTGGGTGTGCTGGTGCATGTGGTAGCACATGCCTGTGATCCCAGCTACGTGAGAGACTGAGGCAGAAGAATCGCTTGAACCTGGGAGGTGGAGGTTGCAGTGAGCAGAGATCGTGCCATTGCACTCCAGCCTGGGCAACAAGGGCGAAACTTGGTCTCAAAAAACAAAACAAAAAAACAAAAAAATAAATTAGCTGGGCATGGTGGTACACGCCTGTAATCCCAGCTACTCAGGAGGTGGAGGCAGGAAAATCTCTTGCACCCAGGAGACGGAGGCTGCAGTGAGCTAAGATCGTGCCACTGCACTCCAGCCTGGGTGACAGAGCAAGATTCTATCTCAGAAAAAAAAAAAAAAGGAAAGAGAGAGGGACAGAGAGACACAGAGACAGCCAAGGAGACAGAAAGAGGAGAGGGAGAGGGAGAAGAAAGGCACAAAAGCATGTAGAAAAGGAAGAGGCATAGCTGGGCACAGTGGCTCATACCTGTAATCCCAACACTTTAGGAGGCTGAAGTGGGTAGATCATGAGGTCAGAAGTTTGAGATCAGCCTGACCAACATGGTGAAACCCAGTCTCTACTGAAAATACAAAAATTAGCTGGGCATGGTGGCACACACCTGTAATCCCAGCTACTCAGCCTGGGCAACAGAGCGAGACTGTCTCAAAAAAAAAAAAGGGAGCGGCAGAGACACAGAGGAAGACAAAAGGGAGCATCAGAGAAGGCAGGAGAGACAGGCAGAGAGAAAGACATGCAGTTGCAGTCAGAGACAGACAGGGAGAGTGGGAGAAAGGGAGACAGGAAGAGAAACAGAAATGGGCAGAAAGGCTGGGTGCAGTGGCTATACCTGTACTCCCAGCACTTAGGGAGGCTGAGGTGGGAGGATCACTTGAGGCCAGGAGAGTTCACGACCAGCTTGGGCAACATAGCAAGAACCTGTCTCTACCAAAAAAAAAAAAAAAAAAAAGAAGCCTAAATATTTAGTTAGGCATGGTGGCTCACGCCTGTAATCCCACTGCGTTGGGAGGCTGAGGCAGGAGGACTGCTTGAGCCCAGAAGTTTGAGATCAGCCTGGGCAACATAGTGAGACCCTGTCTCTATTTTTTTTTTTTTGAGACAGAATCTCACTCTATCACCCAGGCTGGAGTGCAGTGGCTGGATCTCAGCTCATGGAAACCCCCGATCCCCAGGTTTAAGTGATTCTTATGTCTCAGCCTGCTGAGTAGCTGGGATTACAGGCACGTGCCACCATGCCCAGCTAAATTTTGTATTTTTAGTAGAGATGGGGTTTTACCATGTTGGCCAGGATGGTCTCGATCTCCTGACCTCAGGTGATTGGCTCACCTCGGCTTCCCAAAGTGTTGGGATTACAGGTGTGAGCCACCGCGCCCAGCCCGTCTCTATTTATAAAAAAAAATTTATTTTAAGTTAGCCAAACATGGTGGCACATACCTGTTTGTTTGTTTGTTTGTTTGTTTGTTTGTTGAGACGGAGTCTCGCTCTGTCGCCCAGGCTGGAGTACAGTGGCCGGATCTCAGCTCACTGCAAGCTCCGCCTCCCGGGTTTACGCCATTCTCCTGCCTCAGCCTCCCGAGTAGCTGGGACTACAGGCGCCTGCCACCTTGCCCGGCTAGTTTTTTGTATTTTTAGTAGAGACGGGGTTTCACCATGTTAGCCAGGATGGTCTCGATCTCCTGACCTTGTGATCCGCCCGTCTCGGCCTCCCAAAGTGCTGGGATTACAGGCTTGAGCCACCGCGCCCGGCAGGCACATACCTGTTAGTCCCAGCTACTTGGGAGGCTGAGGCAGGGGAATTGCTTGAGCCCAGGAGTTCGAGGTTGCAGTAAGCTATGATGGCACCACGGCACTCCAGCCTGGGTGACAGTGAGAGACCCTGTCTCGAAAAAAAAAAAAAAAAAAAGGAAAAGAAATATACAAAGGTGGGGGGAGAGAGGTATAAAGAAAAACAGAGATAGGAGATGGGAGAGAGACAGAGAAGGGAGAGACAGAGCGCAGGTATGGGTGGCGGGGAGAGGCTCTGCACAACCAATCAGTGAGGAAGCAGAGGGCAAAGGAAGCAACAGGGAGACTGAGGGGAGCATCTGGGGGAGACTTGGGCTTGCTGGAGGGGGCGGAGGATCTACCTGGTCCTGATCTCCCACCCGCTCTCCAGGGTGGAGACGACCTGGACCCCCACTATGTGCTCAGCAGCCGCGTCCGCACTGGCCGCAGCATCAAGGGCTACACGCTGCCCCCGCACTGCTCCCGTGGTGAGCGCCGGGCGGTGGAGAAGCTCTCCGTGGAAGGTGAGTGCCCCCACCCCGTCCACTGCTGGGGTCACCCAGCCCTGTCTCTGTTCCTCCATGGGCAGGTCCTCGGGTCTCTTTGGGCCCCCGTTTTCCAAAGTAGGGGAAGAGCTTGGTAAATCGTGGGGGCTTGGGGAGTGGTGCTGGCCGTGGGCATTACCTGCTGTGCTGGAGATCCGGGGGTGCTGTCCAGACTCAAGGGCCCCTGAGAAGACCCACACAGACACCCGGCTGCCCCCAGCGTCCTGCCATCCGTTCATCCAGCACACATTTACAGGGGTTCTTGCCCTGTGTGGGGAGATGGGGGTCCCTCACTGTTCTCATAGAGTGTTCAGCTGGTGGGGAGATGAGAGGAAATACAGAAACCCACAGATGAACAAGATAATTCAAAAGTGCCATGAAGCCAAGACATGGGTGTGGTGGAGAATGACCGAGGGGAGCTGCCTCAGAAAGGAGGAGTTGAGGCCGGGCACAGTGGCTCACAACAGTAATCACAGCAGTGTGGGAGGCCTAGGAGGGGGGATCGCTTGAGCCTAGGAGTTTAAGACCAGACTGGGCCACATAGCAAGACCGTGTTTCTACAAAAAACACAAAAATGAGCCACGAGTGGTGACACACACCTGTCATCCCAGCTACTCAGGAGACTGAGGTGGGAGGATCGCTTGAGCCCGGAAGGTTGAGGCTGCAGTGAACCGTGACTGTGCCACTGCACTCCAGCCTGGGTGACAGAGTGAGAACCTGCCACAAAAACAAATGAAAAGAGGCCGGGCACAGTGGCTCACACCTATAATCCCAGCACTTTGGGAGGCTGAGGCAGGAGACTCGCTTGAACCTGGGAGGCAGAGGTTGCAGTGAGCCGAGATCGCGCCATTGCACTCCAGCCTGGGCAACAAGAGCAAAACTCTATCTCAAAAAAAAAAAAAAAAAAAAAGATGGGGGGTCTTGCTATGTTACCCAGGCTGACCTCCTGGCTTAAGTGATCCTCCTGCCTCAGCCTCCCCAGTATCTGGGACTACAGGCTCGTGCCAGTGCACCTGGCTACCATTCTGCCTTATAATAATTTTTACTAATGGCCTCTCAAAGTCCTGAGACTTCAGCCATCTGTCTGGCCAGCCATTAGGAGCAGACACCAGCACACTGTGGCCTGCAGGTGGACTGGATGTGAGGGTCCCTCAGGGGAAGGGGTGGGTCTGTTTTCTAGATTGAGCACATCGTGTGGCCATTCCTGGGGGCCTGGACAGATGGCAGGAACAGATTTTGGGGAACCGTCACAAGTGTGGGTTTAGACACAGGGTTCAGATGCCTTTAGGACATCCAGGGGGCCAAGGCCCAGGCCCATTAGGAGCGGCAGCAGGGGGAACCCTGGGCCTCCACGCCCTGGTTGAAGTGGGACAGGCTGCCGACCACTCCCTCGTGTGTCCCCATAGCTCTTAACAGCCTGACGGGCGAGTTCAAAGGGAAGTACTACCCTCTGAAGAGCATGACGGAGAAGGAACAGCAGCAGCTCATCGATGACCACTTCCTGTTCGACAAGCCCGTGTCCCCACTGCTGCTAGCCTCAGGCATGGCCCGCGACTGGCCCGACGCCCGTGGCATCTGGTGAGGCCCCTCCCCGCCCCCTGGCTTCCTCTTCCCCCAGCCTCCTCCAGTCTCACAATGGCCCTCCTCACTCCTCCACCAAAGCCAAGGCCATATACATAATTATGATCTTCTACATGCCATGGAAAATGATCTTGCCCTCCGCCCCTGCCTATCCTGTGGTCTGTGTGTCAGATTTTGGGAAATCTGGACCAGAGAAGTGGTAGTTAAAAACAGACTTGGCCGGGCGTGGTGGCTCACACCTGTAATCCCTGCACTTTGGGAAGCCAAGGCGGGCAGATCACTTGAGGTCAGGAGTTTGAGACCAGCCTGGCCAACACGGTGGAACCCCATCTCTACTAAAAAATACAAAAATTTAGCTGGGTGTAGTGGCAGGCGCCTGTAGTCCCAGCTACTTGGGAAGATGATGCAGGAGAATCGCTTGAACCCAGGAGGCGGAGGTTGCAGTGAGCCGAGATCGCACCACTGAACTCCAGCCTGGGCGACAGAGCGAGATTCCGTTTCCAAAAAAAAAAAAAAAAAAGCCAGGAGTGATGGCGTATACCTGTGGTCCCAGCTACTCCAGAGGCTGAGGATCGCTTGGGCCCAGGGGATTAAGGTTACCGTGAATTGTGACCGAAGTACTGCACTCCAGCTACCCTGTCTCAAAAATAAGAACTTAGACTTGAACCACACTCCCTAAGTTCAAATTCCAGCTCTACCATTTACTAGCTTTACTAGCTTTGTGACCTTGGGTAACTTATTTTATTTTTCTCTACCCCAGTTTCCTATCTATAGGATAGGGATCACAGTTATTTGTAGCTTCTGGTGTTCTTGTGAGGATTAAATGAGTTAATTTATGTAAAGTATTAAAAGCAGTGCCTGGGCCGGGCGCGGTGGCTCACGCCTGTAATCCCAGCACTTTGGGAGGCCAAGGCGGGGGGTTCTCGAGGTCAGGAGATCCAGACCATCCTGGCTAACATGGTGAAACCCCATCTCTACTAAAAATACAAAAAATTAGCCGGGTGTGGTGGCAGGCGCCTGTAGTCCCAGCTACTGTGAGGCTGAGGCAGGAGAATGGCGTGAACCCGGGAGGCGGAGCTTGCAGTGAGCCGAGATTGCATCACTGCACTCCAGCCTGGGCAACAGAGTGAGACTCTGTCTTGAAAAAAAAAGGCAGTGCCTGGTATACACTAAGTGTTCAGTTCATCTTGGTTATTCATCTTATCTTTATTATAAACTATTATTGCTAGACTCGCTTTGACTCTTTGAATCCCTGATTCAGGTAGTCAAAGATTTAAAAAGATTTAGAGAACCTAGGTTTCAATTGATGAGGGGATCCTGGGTGCTAAGATATACAGATGGGATGATTCTAAGATTTCAAGATTTTAAATATTTTCAGGTTTTAAGATTCCACTCATTTCAAATTCTGTCATTCCATAATTTGAAGCATTTCTGGATTTATTTATTTATTTATTTATTTATTTATTTTGAGATGGACTCTCACTCTGAGGCCCAGGCTGGAGTGCAGTGGGACGATCTTGGCTCACTGAAACCTCCGTCTCCCGGGTTCAAACGACTCTCTCACCCTCTGCCTCCTGAGTAGCTAAGACTACAGGCATGTGCCACTGTGCCCAGCTAGTTTTCGTATTTTTGGTAGAGACAGGGTTCTGCTATGTTGCTCAGGCTGGTCTCAAACTCTTCACCTTAAGTGATCCGCCCACCTCAGCCTCCCAGAGTGCTGGGATTACAGGCGTGAGCCACCATGCCTTCCCTCAGATTTTCTTTTTTTTGAAACAGGGTCTTGCTCTGTTGCCCAGGCTGAAGCGCAGTGGTGGGATCATGGCTTACTGCAGCCTGGACCTTCCAAGGTCAAGCGATCCTCCCGCCTCAGCCTCCCCAGTGGCTTGGACTACAGGCATGTGTCCCACCATGCCTGCTAACTTTTTAAATTTTGTAGATATGTGGGTCTTGCCATGTTGCCCAGGGTGGTCTTGAGCTCCTGGGTTCAAGCAATCCTCGGGCCTCAGCCTCCCAAAGTGCTGGGATTACAGGCGTGAGTCACCACACCTGGCCATTTCCAGATCTTAATATTTTATGGCTTTTTTTTTTTTTTTTTTTTTGACGGAGTCTTGCTCTGTCACCCAGGCTGGAGTGCAATGGCCTGATCTCAACTCACTGCAAGCTCTGCCTCCCAAGTTCACGCCATTCTCCTGCCTCAGCCTCCCGAGTAGCTGGGACCACAGGTGCCCGCCACCATGCCCAGCTAATTTTTTTGTGTTTTTTAGTAGAGACGGGGTTTCACCGTGTTAGCCAGGATGGTCTCGATCTCCTGACCTCGTGATCCGCCCGCCTTGGCCTCCCAAAGTGCTGGGATTACAGGCGTGAGCCACCGCACCCGACCTTAATATTTTATGTTCTAAGATCCTGCTTTTGAGATGCTAGGATTGGGAGCTAACACACTGCCATGGGAAGATTTTCTGGTCCTGAGACCAGATGTAAGATTTCCAAGATGTTATCAATTCTGATCCCAAGCTTCTGTTCGTCAAACATCCTGAGATCCCAAGGATCTATAATAATGCTGTTCAAAGACTTAAGTCCCTAAAAGTCCTTGATCCCAGGATTCAAGGTTTTGCAGATCCTGTGACGTTAGAGTCTACAGGTTTAAGCTTCTGCGTTTTGAGGAGGCAGATGCCACCCACCTCCCACCTCTCAGGCCCTCTTCCCCCTGACGGTGGACAGATGTTTGGGGAAGGGCTGGGAATGGGGTTCCCGCGGGGCTGACACCTTGGCCTCTTGCTGTGGCACCTTACCCTAGGCACAATGACAACAAGAGCTTCCTGGTGTGGGTGAACGAGGAGGATCACCTCCGGGTCATCTCCATGGAGAAGGGGGGCAACATGAAGGAGGTTTTCCGCCGCTTCTGCGTGGGGCTGCAGAAGGTGGGTGTCTGCCCTTAGCTGCTGACTTCCGACTCCACCTTGAACACCCCACCTGCTTTCCGAGGCCCTGCCCCTGCCCCTATGCTAAGCCCTGCCCCGCCCATTTTCCAGGGCCCTGCCCCCCGGACCTGGCTCCACCCCATGCCAAACCCCGCCCCTCAAAATCAGCCCCACCCGCTTTTCAGGACCCCGCCCCTGAACCCAGCTCCACCCTACGCCCAACCCCGCCCTGAAGGATCCGCCTTCAGGCCGGGAGCGGTGGCTCATGCCTGTAATCCCAGCACCTTGGGAGGCCGAGGAGGGTCAGGAGTTCAAGACCAGCCTAGCAACATGGTGAAACCCCTGTCTCTATATCAAAAATACAAAAAAAGAAAAAAAAAGAAAAAAAAAAATTAGCCAGTCGTGGTGTCACGGGCCTGTAGTCCCAGCGACTCGGAAGGCTAAGTAAGGCTGGAGAATCGCTTGAACCTGGGAGAAAGAGGTTTCAGTGAGATGAGATCACGCCATTGCACTCCAGCCTGGGTGACACAGCGAGACTCTGAAGAAAAAAAAAAACCCGCCTTCAAAGCGTTCTTAGTCCCCTCCCCTCAAAATCCTGCCTTGGTCACCATTGTCTAGCCTCAGAATCTCCTACCTCCCGGCTCCCCTCAGAATCCTGCCTCCACCACGTTCCCACGCCCTGTCCATGTTGCGGGTGCATTTGGGGGTGGCTGCCGGCGCTGACCCCTGGTCCTCTCCCCCAACCTCAGATCGAGGAGATCTTTAAGAAAGCGGGCCACCCCTTCATGTGGAACCAGCACCTGGGCTACGTGCTCACCTGCCCATCCAACCTGGGCACTGGGCTGCGTGGAGGCGTGCATGTGAAGCTGGCGCACCTGAGCAAGCACCCCAAGTTCGAGGAGATCCTCACCCGCCTGCGCCTGCAGAAGAGGGGTACAGGTACGGCTCCCACATCCTTTGCACCACGACGGGTGGGGAGGGCCCTTTGCGGGGATGGAAGGAGAGGTGCGACATCCCTGCGAGTTCTGGGGATCCGGCAAGAGCTGACCCTCTGAGAGCTTGCATTTCTTCCTCTGTAAAATGGGTGTCAATACCCCTAAGTCACAGGAGTCAGTGTGGGATTTTCATGATTATATAATATGCATTGCACATGCCTTTGGACCTCCCTCGGGGCCTCAGTTTTCCCATTTATAAAGCGAGGAGTGGTCAGGATTCGACCGCAGGCCGCCTGGCTCCAGAACCCACTCTCTTACCCACTATACTATATTTTCATGTTTGATAATTGAGTGGCGTGGTACCCCATCTAAAGCCAGAGACTCGTGAGTCCATGAATAAACAGGCATTACCTGTGTGCAGGTAACCTGTTACACAGTAGGCACTCACTGCATTTGGCACGGGGTGGGGGGCACGTCCCAGCCCCTCTGCACCTTTGCTGCCTCTTCACTTCCCTGTGCCTTGCTCCCACAGGTGGCGTGGACACAGCTGCCGTGGGCTCAGTATTTGACGTGTCCAACGCTGATCGCCTGGGCTCGTCCGAAGTAGAACAGGTGCAGCTGGTGGTGGATGGTGTGAAGCTCATGGTGGAGATGGAGAAGAAGCTGGAGAAAGGCCAGTCCATCGACGACATGATCCCCGCACAGAAGTAGGCGCCCTGCCCACCTGCCACCGACTGCTGGAACCCAGCCAATGGGAGGGCCTTGTCCACCAGAGATGCGCCCCCTCACTTCTTGCCCCGCCCCCTGTCCCGGAGTCCCACCCTGTGATGGTTCTGTCTCCTGGGAGCTCTCTCCACCCTTCTCAGAGTTCCAGTTTCAACCAGAGTTCCAACCAATGGGCTCCATCCTCTGGATTCTGGCCAAATGAAATATCTCCCTGGCAGGGTCCTCTTCTTTTCCTAGAGCTCCGCCCCCACCAGGAGCTCTAGTTAATGGAGAGCTCCCAGCACACCCGGATCTTGTGGTTTGTCTCCACGCAAAGCAATAAATAAAAGCAATGGTGGCTTTAGCTTTGTGCGATAGTTATTGAGGGAGGAGGTGCAATTGGCCACTGTCTGGCCTCGGAGTGGTTTGTCCTGTCTCGGCATGTACTAAACATGTCTTTTTTTTTTTTTTTTTTTTTGAGACGGAGTCTCGCTCTGTCGCCCGGGCTGGAGTGCAGTGGCCGGATCTCAGCTCACTGCAAGCTCCGCCTCCCGGGTTTACGCCATTCTCCTGCCTCAGCCTCCCAAGTAACTGGGACTACAGGCGCCCGCCATCTCGCCCGGCTAGTTTTTTGTATTTTTTAGTAGAGACGGGGTTTCACCGTGTTCGCCAGGATGGTCTCGATCTTCTGACCTCGTGATCCACCCGTCTCGGCCTCCCAAAGTGCTGGGATTACAGGCTTGAGCCACCGCGCCCGGCCCTAAACATGTCTTATCCCGGGTCTAAAATGAGGCAAAGTTAGGTCACAGAATCTAGTCCAAAAATTAGAAGGTTCTGTGGGGAATCTGAGAGCCGGAGAGACACTGAGCCCAGTGTCACTCACCCAAAGCATGGGCCCTTTCCAACTTCGGCTTTGAATTAGTCATGCTCAGATCTCAAACTGGGGAGGAATGCAGCCAAACGAAATGTCTGAAACTTGAATTTAGCCCAGGGGTCTCCAGTTTGAGGCTTCCCATGCAGCTCATCACATCTACCTCTATTCTGCTTCTCACTGGCTTCCTTCTGTCCCGTCTGACTTCATCCCTCTGTAGCTGCTGCCAGTCCCTTACTTTGCTCAAGAACCTGCCATGGCTCCCCATTTCTCCCAGAAAGCCTTTCTGTTATTTGCAATTCAAGGTCACACTGAAATGCATACCATTTGCTGGAGACTCACCTTTCCAGTTCTTTCCCCATTACTCCTCTGATTCTTTCACACCTTACACCCTCCAATTCCCACCTCAATGTCTTTGACCAAGCTGTTTCCCTCTCCAATCTGGAACTTTGAATCTGAGCATCCCCATGAAGTCTTTAGGGACAGGCATTTTGGAGAACTCAGTCCCAGGAAGGAACAGGAAACAGGTGTGGTAGAGCAATTGGTGGAGGGAGAAGAAGAGTTAATAGAAGTCAAGCAGTATCTGAACAAGCACTGGGTGTTGGACATGTCAATCACCTCCACCCACCCAAGGACACAGTGGGTGGGCCCCAAAAGACAAAGGTTTTAGGGGGAAAAAAAAAGTTAGGCGGGAGTAAATGGAAGACCTGACAGAGCCCTCAGGAACCTAAGGTGCTTTTTCAAACCTGAAGAGTCACAGAGATTAAGGGCCCTTGTAGTTCAATCTGCCCTCTGTTTTACAGAGGGGAAACTGAGGCCTAGGGATGTCCCCAAAAGTTCCCAGGGAGATTACTAAAGGTTAGAAGAGATCCCAAACATCAAGGTACGCAGAACCTGTGAGATGCTGGGATGTTCTTTACTGTACTGTCCCCAGTTGAAGATCCCAGCTCCACACCCAGAGGCTACACAGACCACACATGCCAGTGGGGACCATCTGAGCCAGCCAAATCCACAGTCCAGACACCTGTCAGTAACCATGTCCCGCCCACTTTGCCTCATAGGACTCTCTTAAATCTATCCGTGTTTTCCCCACCTGTCAGGCCCAGACCTCTTTCCTGCTCTTCTGACCTAACTTCCCTCCCTTCCACCCTGCACATAGCACAAACCCGCCCATCTCTACACTGCCCACAACCTTGCCATGGTTCCCTCAATGCCCTTGGAAGAAAGCCCATCCCCTGTCCATAACCTTCAAAGCCCTACTCACGCCCCTAGCCCCATACCTCACAGCAAATCTACACTTACCAAGTCACATGCCATTTGTTGAAGAATGTGTCCCCTCTCCTGCTCCCTGGCCCTTGTATGTGCCATTCGCTCTGCCTAAAATGCACTCCTATCCATGTCTAGCTGGCTCCTTCTCCTCCAGGAAGCCCTCCCTGGCTGAAGCAGGCATCACCCTCTGGACTCCCCGATACCAGCCCTGCCCAGTCGCTGCCTGAGGACACATCTGCCTCCTCCATTGGAATGTGAGCTCTATGAGGGCAGTGTTGGGGCTGTCTTGGTTACCACTGTGTCCCCAGCACAGAGGATGCTCTCAGTAATTGACCAAGCCTCTTCCCTGAAGTTCCCTGAACTTCCATGGCTCCCCAGTGCCATGGGGAGAAAGTCCAGCTTATTCATTTTGGCCCCAAAGGCACTGTGTGAATAAGCTCCGCCCTTCTGTACTGCATAGCCTTCAACCACTATAATCTGTCCAGCTCCCATGCCTTTTCTCCTGCTCGTGACACTTGACCTTCCTTTGAGGAACCCCTACTAACTGCAGCTCTAAGTATGAGTCTGGCCACTCCAGAGTCACAGTGATTGGTTTAGAGAAAATCACATGGCCCATTTGGGCCAATGAGAGTCTGCACTGGGACTTTTGCTGAGAAACTGACAAAGAGGATCTTTCTGCTGCAGAAAGCTGGAGGGATAGAAACTTCTAACTGCTGAAGTCATCTGTGCCATCAGGAAAGGTGCACTTACTTGATACAAACTACTAGAATTCAACTTACACTGAAAAATAGATGCAATGGTCTGATGCCTGGATCAAACCTACCTGAAGTCAGGTGCCCCTGTACTATTGAGTAACCTAAGCCAACAAATACCTTTTTGCTTAAGCAGTATAGATGGATTATTAGTCCTAATACAGCATTTCTCTTGTTAATTCTCCATCCATGCCCAACACAGTAGCCACACTGAAATTACCCAGTTCTCTGAAGATATACCACATACTCCCACTTCTGGGCTTTTGCCCAGGGCACACTCAATGCCTAGCCAACTCCTACTCATCCTTCAACACTCCACTCAAGCATTAATTCCTCTAGAGCATCTTCCCCAGTGACCCCACCCTGCCCGCTTTCTCTTCTGGACTCCCCTGTCCAGTGTCTGTGTCAGAATCCATGTCTCCCACAGACAGGGCTTTGTGTCTGTGTCCAGCACTGGACCTGGCATGGAGTAGGCACGGGTCAATGATTGTTTATTGAATAAATTTACTACTGGAGTAAGAAGTGGCTTAGAGTCCAGTGTAACATGGTGGCTGGGAGTGTGAGTGGATGAATGGGGGGCCCGATGTAGGAACTGGGGCCTCGGGGATGAGGCCGAGTTCCATCCTGCCTTCTTCCACGACCATCCTTACCTTCCCACCCCCACTGCTCCCATTCTGCAGATGAGAAAACCGAGGCTCTGAAAGGAAAAACCACTGCCTGGATTCCCAGGCCTCTTCTTCAACTCATTTGCAGGTGAGGGCAGGGAAGGAAAATTCTAGGGTCAGCACTGGGGTGCGGGGGGGGGGACTCTCCTAAATTTATTGGGCAACAGGCTGCAGGTGAGGGGGCTGACAGGAGGAGGGTCGGGGTGTAATAACTTAAAAACCGTAGGTGACAGCGGCAGCTCCTCAAGAGACCTTTGCAGAGGGGAGGGTGTGGGGTATTTACAAGGATTTGTACAAAGTGCCCCGCGCCAGCCTGGGGCAGGAAGTGGGGGTTTGAGCGGGAGGGGAGGGGAGGGGAAGGAATCTGCCTCTCTGACCCCCACTCCCAGTCCCCCAGATTCTCCAGTCTTTAGGCTCAGCAGCTCTCCCTGCCCTTGCCCAAGGCCTAATTTTGAGCTGTTGGGAGGAATGGAAGATTTCCTCAGTTTCCCTCCCTGCCCCTGCCCTGTCCCCAAAGTCTCCTCAGGTGCCCTCTTGGTAGGGCGAGGAAGGACAGGACTGGCTGGAGGCTCCAGGAAGGTGCCAGCTCCCCCCGCTGAGCCCCCTCATCCTTCTTCTGTGCTGAGCGGCCCCAGAGAACAGCAGAGGGGACAATCTTTGCCCCCAAATCTAATTCAGGGAAACTGAGGTGATGATAAAGGGAGAATTCCCCTCCCTGGTCCCTTCCCCTCCTTTAGAAGTGAAGGGGACAAGGGAGAGGAAGAGGAAGGGCCCTGGGGCCGTGGTGGCTCAGAGCTCGAGGTCGTTGGAGATGCGGGTGACGAGGGTGCGGAAGGCCAGGGCGGTGCCCGCCACACGGCGGAAGAGAACTCCCCGCAAGCCTGGCCGGGGCAGCTGGCAGACCTCCACTTCGAAGTGGGACAGGGGCTCGGGCCCGCCCGCACCCCCGTGCAGGCAGGCCAGCAGGAACGGCTGTGGCTGGCGGCAGCGGCAGCGGGCGGCTGCTGTGGCCTGGCGCAGAGCTGCCATCAGGGCCTCGGGAGGGCGCGAGCTGGTCAGCTTCACACTCCAGGGGAATCGGAGCAGCCGGGGGGCGGTTTCCGTTTGATCCCAAGGTAGATGGCAACTGAGGCGAGAAGATATCAGGGGTCAGAGATGGGAGTGAAGAGGAATGTGGTGGAGGGCTGAAGGGATACCTCTTCCCAATTTGGGACAGATTCCTAGCCATCCCCTCAAAAAACTTCTTCCCCTGCTATGCCAGTGACAGTTTCAACTGGAACAGAGCTGCCCCCCAGCTAGAGACCACACTTTCCAGCCTCCCTTGCAGCCAGGTGTGACCCTGTCTCTAAATTCTGGGACATAAGCAGAAGTGGTGTGTGCCATCCACATCAGTTCCTTCAGAGAACCTGCATGCTCCAGGCTCTCCTGTCCCGCATCTCCCAGGAGCTGGACTTAGCAGTGGCATAGGCCAGCCTCGACTGTGAAGTTGACATGAGGGCTCCAGGGAATGGGGATGGAAAAACCTGGGGACGTGAATGATTGCACAGATCAGGGTGGCCCTACCAGCCTGGCTTGGCCACATGGTTTGAACGAGAAATTTCTGTATTTTTGTTTTTGTTTTTTTTTTTGAGAGGGAGTTTTGCTCGTTACCCAGACTGGAGTGCAATGGCATGATCTCGGCTCACCACAACCTCTGCCTCCTGGGTTCAAGCGATTCTCCTGCCTCAGCCTCCCCAGTAGTTGGGATTACAGGCATGCGCCACCACGCCCGGCCCTGGCTAATTTTTGTATTTTTAGTAGAGATGCGGTTTCTCCATGTTGGTCAGGCTGGTCTCGAGCTCTCGACCTCAGGTGATCCACCAGTCTTGGCCTCCCAAAGTGCTGGGATTACAGGCGTGAGCCACCGTGCCCGAGCCACAGTGCCCAGCCACTTTTTAGGTTTTTTTTTGAGACAGGGTCTTGCAGTGCAGTGGTGCAATCACAGCTCACTGCAGCCTTGACCTCCTCGGCTCAAGTGATCCTGCTGCCTTGGCCTCCTGAGTTGTTGGAATTACAGGCATGAGCCACTTGTGTTCGGCCTCTGGGGGCTTTTTGTCATATGTCTTAGGATGGGAGCACTGTTGGCATTGACTAGGTTGGGGATGGGTTAAGTCAGGGATGATAAACATTCTCCAACGTGCAAAAGGGCCCTGCACAACAAAGAAATGTCCCGCCTGAAGTACAAGAGTGCTGCACTGGATGAGCAGCCCAGGGCTAGCCCCCCTTGTTTCCGTGTGGCCACCCCTCAGCTTGGGTGAGCACGAGCCTCAGCTCTGCCAATGAGAGCATTCTACTTCCGACCTCTGTGCTTGGATCTAGGGTGACCGCATGACCACGTCTGACCAACCAGAGTACTTCTCCTCTCTGGCTGCAGACATTGGCTTAGGAATGAGCATGTGACCTAGTCCCAGCCAGTAAGAGTCAGACCTAGCAGTTTGTTGCAGCTGCTGGCAAGGCTCGGGTTTCCACCTGGGTCTCTAAACCGGGAACTCAGACTAAACCAGGGCTTGGCAATCTTCGGTGCTGTCTGCTTTTGTAAATCAAGTTTCACTGGAACACAGCCATATCCATTTGTTTTGTGTTGAATATGACTGCTTTTGCACTACAGTGGCACAACTGAACAGGCGTGACAGGGGGTGCCTGGCCCTCAAAGCCTAAAATCTTCATGATCTGGGTCTGTACAGATAATGTTTGCCTCCTGCTGGCCCTGAGGTGCCGGCAAACATTGTGCCATGACTGGATGAGAAGCAAAAGGAGGTGGGGGCATTTACCAGAAGTTGAGTTGTAGATGGGATCAGGCTTTTTTTTTTTTCTCTTTTTTTAGACGGAGTTTTGCTCTTGCTGCCCAGGCTGAAGCGTGATGGCACAATCCCGGCTCACCGCAACCTCTGCCTCCCGGGTTCAAGTGATTCTCCTACCTCAGCCTCCCGAGTAGTTGGGATTACAGGCATGGGCCACCACGCCCGGTTAATTTTTATACTTTTAGTAAAGACGGGGTTTTTCCATGTTAGGTTGGTCTTGAACTCCCGACCTCAGGTGATCTGCCTGCCTCGGCCTCCCAAAGTGCTGGGATTACAGCCGTGAGCCACGGCGCCCGGTCGGAGGCTGAAGTTTAAGATGGTCAAGAGAAGGTGCTTGTGATGGGGTGGGAATGAGAGGAGCTGGCAGAGAAGGCGGGGACCATAGGGCATTTCAGGAAGTTGGCCTTGCAGGATGAGACTGGGGCCCCATCTAATTCCCTGGGGTAAGTGTCAGGAGGTGCGGAGGCAGGAGAGGGGAAGGGCTGTTGTGGCAGTCGGGGGTAGGCCTAAGCACTCACCTTGTGACCTCAGGTCCCCCGATTCTCTCAGGTTCGTCTGCGACCCTAGGGGAGGGGAGGGGGACAGAGTGTCTAATCTGGACATAGGGAACCCACCTCCCCCAACCCGCTGCCTCTGGGATTCTGAGCAGCCCCTGCCTCAACCCCAGTCCCTCCAGGCTGGCTGGCGAGGGCCCGGAGTCAGGATTTGATCTCCCTGTCCATCCCCATAATGGGGCTCATTCTGAAATGGGTTAGTGCAGGTCACAGGAAAGATACTGAAGAATGTGGAAGATGAAAGGGAGGGGAGTGGGCAGAGACACACCCTTATATAGAAAAGTGGCCAGAAAGAGAGAGACGCGCACACACACACTCACATATACAATCATGCTTTGCTCAAACAACACCTTTGTGAGACCTGCCCTTTTTTCTTTTTTTGAGACAGAGTCTTACTCTGACATGCAGGAGTGGCGTGATCTCGGCTGGCTGCAGCCTCAATCTCCCGGGTTCAAGCAATCTTCCTGCCTTGGCCCCTGAAGTAGCTGGGACTATAGGTGCGTGCCACAAATTTTTTTTTTTTTTTTGGTAGAGATGGGGCTTTGCCACATTGCCCAGGCTGGTCTCAAACTCCTGGACTCAAGCGATCCGTCCAAAGTGCTGGGATTACTGGCCTGAGCCACCTCATCCAAAGGCCTGCCCATTTAATGCTGCACCCCTCCCTTCCCCACACCTCTCATTCTCCTAACTGTTCTATTTTTTTTTTTTTTTTTTCCCAGAGACAGGGTCTTCCTCTGTTGCCAAGACTGATGATCATAGCTCACAGTAGCCTCGACCTCCTGGGTTCAAGTGATCCTCCTGCCTCCCAAGTCCATGGGACTACAGATGTAGTCGCCATGCCCGGCCAATTATTTATTTTTTGTAGAGATAGGACCTTGCTATGTTGTCCAGGCTGGTCTTGAACTCCTGGGCTCAAATGATCCACTCGCCTCAGCCTCCCAAAGTGCTGTGATTCCAGGCATGAGCCACCAAATGTGGCTTCTATTCTATTTTTCTTCTTCGTTACTTCACACTACCTAGACGTCTATATAATAAGTATATTTTACTGATTTCTTTTTTTGTCTAGATCCCTTGATAGAATGTTGGCTCTGCCAGGGCAGAAGTTTTATACCTTTTGCTCACCCTCTACTACAGGGCCTAGGACAGTGCCAGGCACACAGTAAGGACTCAATGAATAATAGCAATTAATAACTAATATACATGTAAAGCACTTTCCAAGGCAAGGTTCTAAGCTCAGTCCATATATCACTTCATTTAGTTCTTTTTTTTTTTTTTTTTTCCTTTTTTTTTGAGACGGAGTCTCGCTCTGTGGCCCAGGCTGGAGTGCAGTGGCCGGATCTCAGCTCACTGCAAGCTCCGCCTCCCGGGTTTACGCCATTCTCCTGCCTCAGCCTCCCGAGTAGCTGGGACTACAGGCACCCGCCACCTCGCCTGGGTAGTTTTTTGTATTTTTTAGTAGAGACAGGGTTTCACCGTGTTAGCCAGGATGGTCTCGATCTCCTGACCTCGTGATCCGCCCGTCTCAGCCTCCCAAAGTGCTGGGATTACAGGCTTGAGCCACCGCGCCCGGCCCATTTAGTTCTTACAATAACCCTAGGAGACAGGTACTGTTATTACCATACCCATTTTACAGAAGAGGAAAGTGAGGCCCAGAGACCTTGACTAACTGCCATTTGAACCCCCGAGTCTGGCTCCAGAGGCTATGCTTCTGTGAGTAAATGAACAACCAGACCCCACGTACTGACCCTGTACTCCACTCACATCCACAGAGCCCCCTCCCCAATGCCCGCACACACAGGTGAGACATGCAGACAGGGAGGCAGGGCCAGCGAGAACAGGGCATGGACGGGACTTACTGATCTTGGATCCCTGGGGCAGAGAGGCGCCCGAAACACAGCGGTTAGAGTTCTGCCGTTTAGAGGGATCGAGGGTAACCCTGCAGTGTGAGGAGGGCGGTGAGGGACGACAGGGGAGGAGGAAAGGAGGAGGAGGAGGAGGAGGAAATGTTCGGGTACAGGAGACAGAGCAGAGTAGAAGACAGGTTAGGTCCCACCAGCCCCCCCACCCTGCTCCACCCCGCTTCTGCCATCCCTGCGGAGCTCACCTTCGGGTCAGTTTGGAGGTCAGCTTGGTGAAGAGGTTGGTGGTGGGGCGGGGCCGCCCGGCGGGCAGGGGTGCAGCCTCATGGGCCAGCGTGGGAGAGGCAGGGGGCCCATTCTGCACACCCCCACCACCCCCACCCCCTGCCCGCCGGTCCCGGACCTGGCCACCGTGGAAGGTGCTGCGGATGGTGGAGCCGCGTGCCAGGCGGCTCCGCTCCCCTGATGGGGGTGCCAGGCTGTGACTGGAGGGGGAGGCAGGGGGCACCCGTGGGGTGCCTGAGCTGTGGGCAGAGAGAGACAAGTCAGGGTCGGGGACTCAGGCAAGGCAGGACCCCAGTCCCTCTGATTCGTCATAATCCTGTCCTGAGACCAGGGACTGCAACCAGCCTGGAACTCAGAGACAGGGCTGCAATGTACAGTTGTGCAGGCTGTGTACTATACAATCCTAGCATTATTTTACTAACTCTCCTCTCCTATTACCCCTCCTTCAAACTGTCCCTTCTTCAAACTCTACCCACTCCAAACCATCTCCTATCACAACTCTCCTCTCTCCAAACGCAGCAACTGAATAGACGCACAGAAATTTTTGGGTGACTTCCTTGCTATTTGCCGAAACCTCAGGAACCAAATCAACTTGGCAAACACTTTGCTATCTGAACTCCCATCATCTAAAATCAGGAAAGGGAAAGATGTAAAGGTCAAGGATACCTGTATTCACTATGATAATTTGAGCAGTGGGGGTCCCACTGTCCCAGGACCCTCCTCCAGCCCCTCGGACCCTCCTAGTCGACAACAGGGGCCAGACCTCCATCTTCTGAGTTCAATTCTCCTGCCTCACCCTCCCGAGTAGCTGGGATTACAAGTGTGTGCCACCATGCCTGGCTAATTTTTTTTTTTTTTTCTTTTTTTTTTGAGACAGAGTCTTAACTCTGTCACCTAGGCTGAAGGGCCATGGGGCGATCTTGGCTACTGCAACCTCCGCCTCCAGGGTTCAAATGATTCTCCTGCCTCAGCCTCCTGAGTAGCTGGGACTATAGGCATGCAGCACCACACCTGGGTAATTTTTGTATTTTCAGTATAGATGGGGTTTCACCATGTTGGCCAGGCTGGTCTCAAACTCCTGACCTCAGGTGATCCACCCGCCTTGGCCTCCCAAAGTGCTGGGATTCTAGGCGTGAGCCACTGCGCCCAGCCCAGACCTCCAATTTCTATCCTCCCAGGGACTTCAGGCCCAGCCTGGATCTCAGAGAAGAATCCTGATTGTGGCAGAGGCTGTTACTTCTCCCTTAGAATCCATCCTCCCTGTTTTGCTCTTGGTAACCAAACCCCTAAAAGTATGAGCACTGCACACGGCCACCCAGCCAGAGTCTACATTTCCCAGACTCCCTTGCAGTTAGGGATGGTCATGTGACCATGCTCCAGCCAATGGGATATAAGCAGAAGTGCTCTGTGCGATCTCCGGGTCACGCCTTTAAAGAGAGTTGCTGTTTGTCCCCTACTCTTTCCCCACTTCTTGCTGATTAGGAAATGATGGCAGCTGGTGCAGTGGCCTCAGACCCAGAGCTGGAAACTCATGTTGGGGCTGGAAGAACTTACCTGGGTCCTTGGAGGACCCTCTGGACTAAACCTTCTTTTTATTTAAATTACTCTACCCTGGTTTCTCTTTGTTTTTGTTACAGCAGCTGAGTCTATAATTTTTATTTTTTGTTTTTAAATTTTTTTTTTTTTTTTGAGACGGAGTCTCGCTTTGTCGCCCAGGCTGGAGTGCAGTGGCCGGATCTCAGCTCACTGCAAGCTCCGCCTCCCGGGTTTACACCATTCTCCTGCCTCAGCCTCCCGAGTAGCTGGGACTACAGGCGCCCGCCACTTCGCCCGGCTAGTTTTTTGTATTTTTAGTAGAGACGGGGTTTCATCGTGTTAGCCAGGATGGTCTCGATCTCCTGACCTTGTGATCCGCCCGTCTCGGCCTCCCAAAGTGCTGGGATTACAGGCTTGAGCCACCGCGCCCGGCCTTGTTTTTAAATTTTAAATTTTTAATTTTTTTTTTGTCTGAGTCTGTAATTTAACTGTTCTACTATCTCTTGAGCAGAACTGGAAAGCCATATATTATGGTGATTACAAATAGATTCTGGAGTCAGTCTGGAATCTGCTTCTTGACTTACCAGCTGTGTGGCCTTGGACAAGTTACTTAACCTCCCTATGCCTTATGTCCTCAGCTGTAAAATGGAGATATTAGGATCTACCTCACAGAGTTGTTAGGGGCATTGAGCCAGGCGATAGACATGGCATGTGGCTGCTGCTTCAGAATGTTCACTACTATTATTTTTATTTGATAACCACCAAGAAAAAGCACTCTCAGTCACTGAATGAAGGCCTCCTAAGCATCAGACCCAGTGCCAGGTACAGGACACACCTGATCTCTACTGGATCTCTATAATGGGGCCTGGAAGTAGACAGCATCAGCCCGTTTTTTTTTTTTGAGATGGAGTCTTGCTCTGTCACCCAGATTGGAGTGCAGTGGACTAGGCTCACTGCAAGCTCCACTTCCCGGGTTCATGCCATTCTCCTGCCTCAGCCTCCTGAGTAGCTGGGACTACAGGCACCCACCACCACGTCTGGCTAATTTTTTGTGTTTTTAGTAGAGACGGGGTTTCACCATGTTAGCCAGGATGGTCTCGATCTCCTGACCTCGTGATCTGCCTATCTCGGCCTCCCAAAGTGTTGGGATTACAGGCGTAAAAAGACCGTACCTGGCCTTTTTTTCTTTTTTTTTTTTTGAGACAGAGTCTCGCTGTGTAGCCCAGGCTGGAGTGCAGTGGCATAATCCCAGCTCACTGCAACCTCTGCCTCCTGGGTTCAAGCGATTCTCCTGCCTTACTCAGCCTTCTGAGTAGCTGGGATTACATGCGCATGATACCATTCCTGGCTAATTTTTGTATTTTTAGTAGAGACAGGGTTTCACCATGTTGGCCAGGTTGGTCTCGAACTCCTGACTTCAGGTGATCTGCCCACCTCGGCCTCCCAAAGTGCTGGGATTACAGGCGTAAGCCACCGTGCCCAGACAGCATCAAGCCCATTTTATGGAGGAGGAAACAGAGGCTCAGAGATTTACCCAGTCATTCAGCTAGCAGTGCGAGCACAGAGGTAAGATTTGAACTCAGAACTGAGTATTCACAGAATCGTGACTGTTAACTACCTCATTCCCCTGCCCACACCCAATGGGAAGATCTGCATCCACTAATCAGGTGCATCCCAGAGTGTGCCCTGGTGTTGGCCATCAACCTGCCCTACTGTCCCGGTGGGTGGCAGTGTCCTCGTTGTGAAGCCGGCCCCACTCTCACTGGCCTTGACCTATGATGTGAACCAATCCCTTCCCTCTCTCTGCTCCAGCCAGTCTGAACTGGTTTCTCTCCCTTGCCAGCTGGAAGAGACCTCACAGACTCAGGCCAACAAGCTGGAAAACCAGCCAACCAGATGATGCTGAAGCTGTGACATTCTGGGGCTTCTCTCGCCTTCTAAAAATGGATCATTCAAAAAATCAATTCAGGTTCCCAAGGCTTGTAGGCGGAGAACAGGGCCAACTGCTTTCCTGATGCTGAAGACTAATTAATTAAGTGGGGAGGATTTTCAGGGGGGTACATGGCAAGGGCACATGGCCAAGGGCAGGGCAGATACACTCCCTCTCTGGGCCCCGGTCCCCATGGCACCAGCCTCCAACGCCTACCATCTCAGATCAAGGGAGGTCCTATTCACCTACCCCCTACTTCCCACCCCTCACCCTGTCGCTGCCCCCTCCATACCTGTTTTCTTTCCCATTTGGCAACAGTGACGGGCGCTCAGCCCCTGGGCGTTCTGTGCAAACGTAGGTGTTTCTGCGGGTCATCATGCTGGGAGGGAGGTTGTTCTGCAGGAGACACAGCCAGGAAGGGAGTGAGGGGGTGAAGACATGCCCCTGAGCTCCACCCTCTTCCCTTCTCTGCCCTCCCCATCGACGAATGAGTCAGGGGCTCGTGTGGGAAGCCAGGGTGAGTAGGAGATGGTCAAAGGTCTCAAAGACGTGAAAGGCTCATGAGAATCCCAACCACCTAGGCTGAGTCAAGGGAAACCCCTGGAGCCCGGAGAAGAGGGCGACACTGAGGGAAAACGAGGCAGGGAAGGTTTCCAGGGGGCATCCTTGTCCATCACTCTTCTCCCAGCAATACCCACCTTCTCAAGGTCCGGCCCAGCCACACCAAACGTTTGCTAACGTACTTATTCATGCCACATTCTGTCACTCTGCCTAGCCTTTGCACTGGCTGTCTCACCTGTTAGAACATTCCTCCTACCTTTTCCCCTGACTCACTCCTACATATCTTTCAGGTGTCAGTTCATAATCTACCACCACCCCCGGCCCCAGGCTGAGTAACATGCCTCCTTTGGGTTCCCACAGGTCCCTGGGCTCCCCACTGCAGCTTCAATCACTGTGCTATCAATGTCTGTTCTCATATATGTCCCCATCCCATACTGGGCTGTGAGCTCTGGGAACATAGGGAATATCAGGATTATGCTGCCTCATAAACATGTTGGGCAGAGAGCTCTCTTTTTCTATTCTCTGGAAGTTTGTGTAAGGTTAGTGTTATTTCTTCTTTAAGTGTTTGGAAGAATTCTACTGGTGGGAGTCATCAGAGCTGGAAATTTTCTTTATGGGGAAGGTTTTCAGTTACGAATTCAATTTCTTTAACAAGAATATAAGACTGTTCAGGTTTTCTATTTCTTCTTGTGTCAGTTTTGATACAGTGTGTTTTTAAAGTAATGTGTCCATTTCATCTAAGCTGTTACATTTTTTGGCATAAAGTAGTTCCTAGTATCATCTTACTATCTGTCAATGTTAGAACAAAGTTCCCCTTTTCATTTTGGATACTGGTAATTCATGTTTGCTGTCTTTTTTCCTCAATTGATTTTTACCAGGGATCCATTGGATTTTATTTATTTATTTATTTAGGACAGAGTTTCACTCTTTTTGCCCAGGCTGGAGTGCAATGGCATGATCTCGGCTCACTGCAACATCCACCTCCCAGGTTCAAGTGATTCTGCTGCCTTAGCCTCCCAAGTAGCTGGGATTACAGGCGTGCACCACCACGACCAGCTAATTTTTTGTATTTTTGGAAGACACAGGGTTTCACCATGCTGGCCAGGCTGGTCTCAAACTCCTGACCTCAAGTAATCCACCCGCCTCAGCCTCTCAAAGTGCTGGGATTACAGGTATGAGCCACTGCGCCCAGACTGATTTTATTAATCTTTTCAAAAAACCAACTTTAGGTTTTGTTGCTTTATTGTACCTCTTCCTTCTCCTTCACTGATTTATTCTCTTTAATGCCTCCTCCCTTCTTTTTTTGAGATGGGGTCTTGTTCTGATGCCTAGGCTGGAGTGCAGTGGTGTGATCATGGCTCACTGCAGCCTCCCAAGTAGCTAGAACCTCAGGCATGTGTCTCAACACTTAGCTAATTTTTATTTTTGGCAGAGACAGGGTCTGTGTTGCCCAGGCTGGTCTTCAACTCCTGGGTTCAAGCAATCCTCCTGCCTCAGCCTCCCGAAGTGCTGGGATTATAGGCGTGAGCCACCACTTCTGGTCCCTTCTACTTTCTTTGAGGTTTATTTGTTTTTCTTTTTTTTTTTTTTACCTTCTTAAGGTGTGGTTTTCATTTAGCAATAACAATAGCTCTCATTCACTGAGTGCTTACTGTGCCAGTATGTGAAGTACCTCACGTTTGAGATCTTACAAGATCCTCACAATGACCCAGGTTCTCTAATGAGCCCATTTCACAGAGTGAGATACTAAAGCTCAGAGAGATGAAGTTACTTGCCAAAGGTCACACGGCTCATTAATGTAATTCAAACTCTACGTGGCTTCAGAATCTTGGCCACTTTCTCAAACTGCCTCCACCCTTTTTCTCTTTTTTAAGAGATAGGATCTCACCATGTTGCCCAGGCTGGTCTCAAATTCCTGGCCTCAAGCAATCCTCCCACTTCAGCCTCCCAATAGCTGGGACTACATGTGTGTGCCACCATGTCCAGCTGCCTCCACTCTCCTGTTCCTATATTGAGGATATTTTCATACTATGCTGTTCTTGGGAACTCAGATGCAGGAAAGCCAAGTACTACATTTCCCAGAGTCCTCTGCAGCTCAGGTTCTGCATACAAGTTGGGTTCTGCCAATCTTTGCATTCATGAAGATTTGGAAGGTGTAAATGGGGCAGCAGCTGCTGTCCTGCCTACTTTGACTTCAGCTCACACAGGCAAGGCTATGAGATGAAGGTCTTTGCTTCAGCAGGGCCCCATTGCCCATTGTCCAGCCCTCTGGGCATCAATAAGCTCTTTTGACTGATGGAGGATGAGGTTTTTGAGTCTTGGGTTACATGTCAATGTGCTTTTTTTTTTTTTTTTGAGACGGAGTCTCACTCTGTCCCCCGGCTGCAGTGCAGTGGCACGATCTCAGCTCACTGCAAGCTCGGCCTCCTGGGATCACGCCATTCTCCTGCCTCAGCCTCCTGAGTAGCTGGGACTACAGGCGCCCGCCACTGTGCCAGGCTAATTTTTTGTATTTTTAGTAGAGACGGGGTTTCACTGTGGTCTTGATTGATCTCCTGACCTTGTGATCTGCCTGCCTCGGCCTCCCAAAGTGCTGGGATTACAGGTGTCAGCCACCGCGCCCGGCCTTTTTTTTTTTTTTTTTAAGACGGAGTCTCGCCCTGTCACCCAGGTTGAAGTGTAGTGGCGCAATCTCAGCTCACTGTAACCTCCGCCTCCTAGGTTCAGGCAATTCTCCTGCCTCAGCCTCCCAAGTAGCTGAGATTACAGGTGTGCACCACGCCAGGCTAATTTTTGTATTTTTAGTACAGACGGGATTTTGCCACGTTGGCCAGGCTGGTCTTGAACTCCTGACCTCAAGTGATCCACTGCCTCGGCCCCCCAAAGTGTTGGGCTTACAGGCATAAGCCACCGTGCCCGGCCTAACAGTGCACTCTTGAATTTACCAGTGCTGGGGCAGCCTCAGAAGCAGCAGCTTCCTTGGTGGGTCAGTTCTGCGGTGTGGTTGGGACTGTTGTTCCTGCAAATCCCGCCCACTGTCCGCCCCGCCCACTGTCCGCTCCTCCAGTCCTTCCTACAATTTTTTCTTTTTTCTTTAACCACACTCCCATCTCATCCTCTCCTTCTCTGGCCCTGCGGCTCCCACCCATTCTCTGGGCTGTGGATCACTCTCTGACACATGGGCCTCAGAGGCTGCCATGTGGAGCTCCAGGTCTTGGGGCTGGGGAGGAGCCAAGGGGCGTGAATTTGTACTGATCTGGAATACTCAGGACACACAGGCATCCCCGCCTCCCTCCTGTACCACCTGCCTGAAGTTGAGTTGATGCCCTCAAGATCTGTTTCCCTAAGGCCCTTCTGGTATAAGGTGGCCAGTGAGCTGTCCTCAGGGGCACCCTCTCCTGCCCCATCCCCACAGGGTCCCCTCACAACATTCCACTCCCCTCCCTGTACTGACCCCGGGCTCTGCACAGCCCTGGAGTTCAGGGCCCTCAACACGGACTAGCAGTCCTCACAGGTGGCGGCAGGGTCACAGCTGGTCAAACCAAACACAGCCGGTCACTGCCAGTCGCCGCTGGCTACCACTGGTCATGGCCCGACACTGCTGGTCAAAGCCTGTCACAGCAAGTTAAGGCTGGTCATGGTCAGACACCAACAGTCAGGGACAGTTAAAGCTGGTCATGAGTGTTAATGGCCAGACACCACTGGTCACAGCCAGATACCATTGGCCAAGGGTGGTCACGGCCAGTCAAGGCTGGTCAAAGCCGGTCACAGCCAGTTGCTGCTGGTTAATATTGGTCATGGCTGGCCACTGCCAGTAAAGGCTGGTTAAAGCTGGCCACAGCTGGCTGCCACTGGTAACAGGCAGACACTTGCAGTAAAAGCTTCAGTAGGGCCCTGGCAGGCATTGCCAGTGAAGGCCAGTCACAATCGGTCAAAGCCAGTCAAGGCTGGTAAACGCTGGTAACAGCCAGACACCACCAGCCACCACGGCTGGGTTCCTCCTGATGGCCGGGACCTCCGCAGAAACGCCCCTACCCTGCAAACAGCCGTGCAGTGAGACCTTGGTTTGCCTTGGGTGTTTAGAACCAAAATAAAATGGAAGTACCCAGGGGCACCAAGAGCACTAAGAAGAAATTTAAAAGATGAATGTTCTCAAGTATGTACAAGAAAAATTAGTATTTAAAAACTTATTTTTTTGTTTGTTTGTTTGAGACAAGGTCTCCTCTGTCGCCCAGGCTGGAGTGCAGTGACGCGATTTTGGCTCACTGCAACCTTCGCCTCCTGGACACAAGTGATCCTCCTGCCTCAGCCTCCCAAGTAGCTGGGACTACCGGCACGTGCCACCACCACACCGGACTAATTTTTGTATTTTTTGTAGAGAAGAGGTGTCACCATTTTGCACAGGTTGGTCTCGAACTCCTGAGCTCAAGCCATCCACCCACCTCAGCCTCTCAAAGTGCTGGGATTACAGGCATGAGCCACCACACCCGGTCAATTTATTTGTTAAAGAGCAAAATCTTACGGTAAAAATAAGATAACTATAAGTATTTTGTGTCTGTGTGGGTGGTAACCCATGCTTTTTTTTTTTTTTTTGAAAGAGTCTCACTCTGTCGCCAGGCTGGAGTATAATGGCGCGATCTCGGCTCACTGTAAGCTCTGCCTCCGGGTTCATACCATTCTCCTGCCTCAGCCTCCCGAGTAGCTGGGACTACAGGCGCCCGACACCACGCCCGGCTAATTTTTTTTGTATTTTTAGTAGAGATGGGGTTTCACCGTGTTAGCCAGGATGGTCTCGATCTCCTGACCTCGTGATCTGCCCACCTTGGCCTCCCAAAGTGCTGGGATTACAGGTGTAAGCCACCACGCTCAGCCGACCATGCTTTTTTTTTTTTTTTTTTTTTTTTGGGAGAAGGAGCGACGCTCTGTCACCCAGGCTGGAGTGCAGTAGCCGGATCTCAGCTCACTGCAAGCTCCGCTTCCCAGGTGCACACCATTCTCCTGCCTCAGCCTCCCGAGTAGCTGGGACTACAGGCGCCCGCCACCTCGCCCGACCATGATTTTAAAAGTTTAGGCCCACAACTGGCTCAGACTCATACCTGTGTGCACCCTGGTCAAGGCTGGGACTTGGCTGGTAGTAACCTGCCATGACCAGCTTCGAAACGCCAAGGGCACAGCCACGTGGGGCAGCTCCTGAACATGTGCAGAGCAGAGGAGCAGGGAGTGGGACAGAATGTAATGTAGATGCCGGAAGAGCTGAGGAGCTGGGGAAGCTGCTGCTGCTTCCTACGACATTTTTTTTTTTTCTTGAGACAGAGTCTCACTCTGTCACCCAGACTGGAGTGCAGTGGTGTGATCTTGGCTCACTGCAACTTCTGCCTCTCGGGTTCAAGTGATTCTCCTGCCTCAACCTCCAGAGTAGCTGAGACTATAGGTGGATGCACCACATCCAGCTAATTTTCTGTATTTTTAGTAGTGATGGGGTTTCACTGTGTTAGCCAGGACGGTCTCGATCTCCTGACCTCATGATCCGCCCGCCTTGGCCTTCCAAAGTGCTGCGAGTACAGGCGTGAGCCACTGCATCCAGCCTTTTTTTTTTTTTTTTTTTTTTTTTTTAATGGAGTCTCACCTGTCACCCATTCTGGAGTGCAGTAGTACAGTCTTGGCTCACTGTAGCCTCCGCCCCCTGGGTTCAAGCGATTCTCCTGCCTCAGCCTCCCAAGTAGTTGCGATTACAACAGGTGCCCGCCACCACGCCCGGCTAATTTTCATATTTTTAGTACAGACAGGGTTTCGCCATATTGGCCAAGTGGATCTCAAATTCCTGACCTCAAGTGATCCGCCCACCTCTGCCTCCCAAAGTGCTGGGATTATAGGCGTGAGCCACTGCGCCTGGCCTGATTTTTTAAATTACCATTAATATTTTATTTATTGATTCATTAAGACAGGGTTTTGCTCTGTCACCCAGGATGGAGTGCAGTGGCAGGATCACAGCTCCCTGTAGCCTCAACCTCCCTGTAGCCTCAACCTCCCGGGCTCAAGTGATTCTCCTACCCCGGTCTTTCGAGTAGCTGGGACCACAGGCACATAACATAATGCCTGGCTAATTTTTTTGATTTTTAGTAGAGATGGAGTGTTGCTATGTTTCTTAAACTCCTGGCCTCAAGTGATCCTCCTGCCTCGGCTTCCCAAAATGCCAGGATTACAAGCATGAGCCACCATGCCTGGCCCTTCCCACATTTTTAAAAGCACTTAATTTCCTGTATTAAATCCTTTCTGCCAAGAGTATGTTCTTCGCTTCTTTGACACAGAACGTTATACACGAACATCAAGTGTTTGTGTATAAATTGAGCTCAGGCAAACAGAGGCGCTTGATAAATGTTTGTTGAATGAATGAATGGGTATAAGAAGGAATTGGTAAGAAGGAGTTCCGCCTAGGGAATGAGATGAAGGCAGGGCCTGAGGAATGTGGCTCGGGTGGTGTCCGCAGGCTGGCCACAGGTGGCGGCGCCCCCAGCCCTGCCCCCCAGCCCTGGTCACTCACAGGGGTGCTCGTGCTGTCCTTCCGCCGCTCTGGGATCTCTGCCTTGTTGGGGTTGTGGGCGCTGCTGACCATGGGGCTGGAGGGGGGCAGCCCTCGACTCCCGCTCCCCGCGGCACTGCAGCTCGCCTTCCGGCCTGGCAGCCGCTCCTCCTTCAGCTCTGCTTCCCCCGTGCTCGTCGGGCTGCGTTTGGGGTGCAGGGGTGCAGGGGATGGGCCACCTGGGGGAGGGGGCACCGTTTAGAGCTGGCATCACCACGGAAACCCAGAACTGACTCTGGGGGATCGCTGGAACCTGAGAATTCCTCACGTGGGCTGCAATCTCTGTGTGGGCCATTCTGACAGTATCTGTCAAAATTACCTCAAGATTACCAACGCACATATACTGACCTAGAAACTCCAAATCAATGACATCATGCACATACAGGCCATTCATTGCACCTTCTCTTTTTTTCTTTTTTGAGACAAAGTCCAGCTCTGTCGCCTAGGCTGGAGTGCAGTGGCGCAACGTCTGCTCATCGCAACCTCCACCTCCCAGGCTCAAGCGATTCTCCTGCCTCAGTCTCCCAAGTAGCTGGAATCACAGGTATGTGCCACCCCACCCGGCCTGCCATTAGACCCTTAGTAGGGGAATGACTACGTAAGTCAAGGTATTTCCACAGTGGAAAATTATGCAGCTATAAAAAAGAATAAGGAAGCATTTTATGCACCAATACAGAATGACCTTCATGATAGACTGGAAAGTAGAAAAGGCAAGACAAGAGATGGGTCAACAATGTGTTATCATTTGTCTACAAAAGCAAAAAAGTGTGTATCTATAATCTCTATCTACTTGCTTATATATGAATATCTCCAAAGGACTATAACTTGTTTCAAAAGGGGAGAATTTCCTTATTGTTTTTATATATCTTCAGTTTCCTTCTTTCTTTCTTTTTCTTTTTTTGAGACAGGATCTCGTTCTGTTGCCCAAGCTGAAGTACAGTGGTGTGACCTCAGCTTGCTGCAACCTCGGCCTCCTAGGCTCAAGCCATCCTCCTACTTCAGCCTCCCAAGTAGCTGGGACTATAGGCACACACTACCATGCCCAACTACTTTTTGTACTTTTTTTGTAGAGATAGGATTTCGCCATGTTGTCCAGGCTGGTCTTGAACTCCTGGACTCCAGTGATCCTCCCAACTTGGCCTCCCAAAGTACTGGGATTATAGGTGTGAGCCACCACGCCAGGCCTCATATCTACCTCTTTACATGTTTGTTTATGAATAAAATCTCTCCAAAAGAATTCATATAAAACCCATAACAGGGCCAGGCACAGTGGCTCATACCTGTAATCCCAGCACTTTGGGAGGCCAAGGCAGGCAGATCACGAGGTCAGGAGATTGACCATCCTGGCCAACATGGTGAAACCCCATCTCTACTAAAAACACAAAAATTGGCCGGGCGCGGTGGCTCACACCTGTAATCCCAGCACTTTGAGAGGCCAAGACGGGCAGATCACGAGGTCAGGAGATCGAGACCATCCTGGCCAACACCGTAAAACCCTGTCTCTACTAAAAATACGAAAAAAAATTAGCCGGGCGTGGTGGCGGGCACCTGAGCAAGATTCTGTCTCAAAAAAACCCCCAAAAATTAGCTGAGTGTGGTGGCACGCGCCTGTAATCCCAGCTACTCGGGAGGCTGAGGTTGCAGTGAGCCGAGATCACACCACTGCACTCCAGCCTGGGTGACAGAGCGAGACCCTGTCAAAAAACAAAACAAAAACAAAAACAACAACAAAAAAACCCTAACAGTCGCTGTATTTGAGAAACTGGGAGCCGGGGATATGTGCTGGATGAAGACTTTTTCACTGTCTATCCTTTCCAAACTAACACATTTTCAAGGATGTGATTGTATGTACAATTTCAAAAGCAACACAAAATAATTCTGGTCCCTTGAAACATCTTAGGAATCTACTGTTTTTTTTTTTTTTTTGAGACGGAGTCTGGCTCTGTCGCCCGGGCTGGAGTGCAGTGGCCGGATCTCAGCTCACTGCAAGCTCCGCCCCCCGGGTTTACGCCATTCTCCTGCCTCAGCCTCCCGAGTAGCTGGGACTACAGGCGCCCGCCGCCTCACCCGGCTAGTTTTTTGTATTTTTTAGTAGAGACGGGGTTTCACCGTGTTCGCCAGGATGGTCTCGATCTCCTGACCTCGTGATCCGCCCGTCTCGGCCTCCCAAAGTGCTGGGATTACAGGCTTGAGCCACCGCGCCCGGCCAGGAATCTACTGTTTTAGAACCCAAGGGTGCAAAGTGATCTCAAACTTGAGAGAGTCAGAACATCTGCATGTTAGATCCTCAGGAGCGATACATGCTCAAAAATCCCAGAGCCACAAGCTGAGAGCTCTACAATGACAATGACAGATACCTGGCAGCTGCCAGCAATCCCTCTCCTGAGAATCCCTAGAACTCAGGTCTCAGTGTGGGGAGTTCTGAAGGTTACCATGTTCTAACCATATGATACCGAACGCACAAGCTCCTTAGGAACTTTCTGGGCACACCCTGTCATTTCACAGGTGGGGAAGACAAGACACGGGCAGGGAATGGTTTGACCATCCAGCAATGGTGGAGGTAGGGCAGAAGCACCACTTCCCGTGTGGGGCTCATGCTGGGTCTCAGCTTCCCTGACACCTCTCTCCTCCCTTACTTTAGTGTGGAGGGGAGGCCAGAGCACAGGCTCTCAGCAGCCACTTTGTGCCATGTGTCTTCCTGTGCCCGTTACAGTGGATTAATCCCAACTGGACTCAGTATCAGAGCTCCATCCTGATCCTGATGAGTGGACGAAGGAGATTCTAACACTTGGGGTAGATTCTTTTTTTTTTTTTTTTCCTGAGATACAGTCTAGCTCTATCACCCAGGCTGGAGTGCAGTGGCATGATCTGGGCTCACTGCAACCTCAGTCTCCCAGGCTCAAACCATCCTTCCACCTCAGCCTCTCAAGTAGCTGGGATTACAGGTGCACACCACCATGCCCAGCTAATTGTTTTGTTTTGTTTTTGAGATGGAGTCTCGCTGTTGTCGCCCGGGCTGAAGTGCAATGGCATGATCTCGGCTCACTGCAACCTCCACCTCCCAGGTTCTAGCAATTCTCCTGCCTCAGCCTCCCAAGTAGCTGAGATTACAGGCACCCACCACCACGCCTGGCTAATTTTGATACTTTTAGAAGAGACAGGGTTTCACCATGTTGGCCAGGCTGGTCTCAAACTGCTGACCTCAGGTGATCCACCCAGGTCAGCCTCCCAAAGTGCTGGGATTACAGGCATGAGCCACTACGCCCGGCCTAATTTTTGTATTTTTTTGTAGAGATGAGGTTTCGTCATGTTGCCCAGGCTGGTCTCGAACTTGTGAGCTCAAGTGATCCACCAACTTCAGCCTCCCAAAGTGCTGGGATTACAGGTGTGAGCCACTGCACTCAGCCCTGGGCTGGATTCTAAAACTGAGATGTAAGAAATCTAGGAGTAGCCGGGCACAGTGGCTCACGCCTGTATTCCCAGCACTTTGGGAAGCTGAGGCGGGCAGACCACCTCAGGTCAGGAGTTCAAGACCAGCCAGGCCAACATGGTGACACCCCGTCTCTACTAAAAATACAAAATTAGCTGGGCGAGGTGGCCTGCGCTTGTAATCCCAGCTACTCGGGAGCCTGAAGCAGGAGAATCGTTTGAACCTGGGAGACTGAAGTTTCAGTGAGCCAACATTGTGCCACTGCACTCCAGCCTGGGCAACACAGCGAGACTCTGTCTCAAAAAAACAAACAAACAAAAGAAATCTAGGAGCTGAGAGATCTAGAAAAAGATAAGGTGAAATATGTAAGAGACAGAAAAAAAAGATCAGACAAGCAGACACCCCAGTGCCTGACCCAGAGTAAAAACTTCACCCCTGCAGACAAGCAGGGCTGTAAAAAGAACAGAGAGTTGGAAAACACTCTGGAAGTTCCTCAAACTATTAAACACAGGATTACCAGATGACTCAGCAATTCCGCTCTCAGATACGTACCCAAGAGAAATGACGGCAAAACACAGCCACGTGAAAACACGGGACACAAATGTTCACAGCAGCGTCATTCACAACAGCCAAAATGTGGAGGCAATCCACATGTTCATGAATGAATAAACAAAATGTGGTCTATCTATGCAATGGAATATTACTTGGCAATGAAAAGGAATGAAGTGCTGATACCCATATCATGGATGAACCTTGAAAAATTTCTGCTAAATGAAAGAAGCCAGTTACTGAAGGCCACACATTGTATAATTCCATTTACCTGAAACATCTAGAATAGCCAGATTCATAGACACAGAAAGTAGATTAGTAGCTGAGGGTGGAAGGGGGATTGGAAGTTGATTTTTTTTTTTTTTTTTGAGAAGAAGTCTCACTCTTATCGCCCAGGCTAGAGTGTAGTGGCAGGATCTCGGCTCACTGTAACCACTGCCTCCCGGATTCAAGCAATTCTCCTGCCTCAGCCTCCTGAGTAGCTGGGATTACAGGTGCCTGCCACTATGCCTGGTTAATTTTTGTATTTCATTGTGGAGACAGGGTTTCGCCATGTTGCCCAGTGGTCTCGAACTCCTGCGCTCAGATGATCTGACTGCCTCAGCCTCCCAAAGTGCTAGGATTACAGGCATGAGCCACCATGCCCAGCCTGAAAGGTGATTGCTAAAGGTTGTGAATTTTCTTTTTTGGGGTAATGAAAATGTTCTGAAATCACTCATCATGATAGATGTACAATTCTTTAAATATATTAAAGCCATTGAATTGTGCACTTTTTAATTTACTTTTTGAGGTAAGGTCTCGCTCTGTCACCCAGGCTGGAGTGCAGTGGCGCGATCACGGCTCACCATGACCTCGATCTCCTAGGTTCAAGTGGTCTTCCTACCTCAGCCTTCCAAGTAGCTGGGACCACAGGTGTGCACTACCACACCTAATTTTTAATTTCTCGGGGGGCAGGGGGACAGAGTCTCGCTTTGTGGCCCAGGCTGGAGTGCAGTGGCATGATCTTGGCTCACTGCAACCTCCACCTGCCAGGTTCAAGCAATTCTCTGCCTCAGTCTCCCTACAGGTGCCTGCCACCATACCTGGCTTTTTTTGTATTTTTAGTAGAGATGGGGTTTCACCATCTTGGCCAGGCTGGTCTTGAACTCCTGACCTCGTGATCCGCCCACCTCGGCCTCCTAAAGTGCTGGGATTACAGGCATGAGCCACCACGTCTGGCCAATGTTTAATTTTTTGTAGAGACAGGGTCTTGCTTTGTTGCCTAGGCTGGTCTAGAACTCCTGGGCTCAAGCAATCCTCCTGCCTCAGCCTCCCAAAGTGCTGGGATTACAGGTGTGAGCCACTGTGCCCGGCCTGAATTGCGCACTTTAAATGGGTATGTTGTTTGGGATATGAATTTTAACCTTAATAAAGCCATTAAAAAAAATAGCAGAGAGGGTTAAAATTTGAGGAGTGTGTGGGTTAAAGGACCTCTTGGAAGTTTCTATGCATAATGGGTGCTGATGGTGGGTGTATCCATTTTTTTTTCTTTTTTTAATTTTTTTGAGACGAGGTCTCTCTGTTGCTCAGGCTGGAGTGCGGTGGTGTGATCTCGGCTCACTGCAACCTTGGCCTCCCAGTTTCAAGCAATTCTCCCGCTTCAGCCTCCCGCGTAGCTGGGATTATAGGCACGCACCAACACGCTCAGCTAATTTTGTATTTTTAGTAGAGACAGGGTTTCACCATGTTGGCCAGGCCAGTCTCAAACTCCCAACCTCAGGTGATCCGCCCACCTTGGCCTCCCCAAGGAATTACAGACGTGAGCCACCGTGCCCGGCCCAGATTTAAACTCAGACTCTCTCTTAATTTTCTGCAGCAGATGAAATGTCTGTCAGCTGCAGAATGTGGGGTATAATCAGCTGTCTACCCAGCCCTCTTCCACTAGGAAGAGCCTCCTTCACTTCAGTGTGGAGGCAAAGCCAGAGGGCAGGCTCTCAGCAGCCACTTTGTACAATGTGTCCTCCTGTGCCCCAGTTACAGTGGATTAATTCAAACTGGACTCTGATATCAGAGCTTCATCCTGGACCAAAGAGATTCCAGCTGGCATTTGGTCTGGTCTCTAAGGCAAGAAATCGGGGGCAAGGTGCAATGGCTTACGCCTATAATCCCAGCACTTTGGGAGGCTGAGGTGGGCAGATCATGAGGTCAGGAGTACAAGAGCAGCCTGGCCAATGTGGTGAAACCCTTCTCTACTAAAAATACAAAAATTAGCCAGGTGTGGTGGCAGGTGCCTGTAATCCCGTCTACTCAGGAGCCTGAGGCACAAGAATGGCTTGAACCCGGGAGCCAGAGGTTGCCGTGAGCCAAGATCACGACACTGCACTCCAGCCTGGGATACAGAGTGAGACTCTGTCTCAAAAAAAAAAAAAAAAAGAAAAGAAAAGAAAAAAAAAAGGCTGGGCATGGTGACTCACACCTGTAATCCCAGCACTTTGGGAGGCTGAGGGGGCATCATGAAGTCAGGAGTTCAAGACCAGCCTGGCCAACATGGTGAAACCCCGTCTCTATACTGAAAACACAAAAATTGGCTGGGTACTATGGCAGGCACCTGTAATCCCAGCTACTCCAAGAGGCTGAGGCAGGAGAATCGCTGGAATCCGGGCGGGAAAGGTTGCAGTGAGCCGAGATCACACCACTGCACTCCAGCCTGGGCGACAGAGTGAGACTCCATCTCAAAAAAAAAAAAAAAAAAAAATCGGGGAGCTAGGAGATCAGGAAAAAAGATAGGATGAGATAAGTAAGCGACAAAGGAAAAACCACACAAGCAGAGAGGAAGCAGGACAGAGAGTGTCTGCTCTGGGTCTGGCTGCTTTTCCGGTTTTAATCCCTTCCTGAGCCTGGCTGTGCACTCCTGCCTCCAAGTTCCGTGCAATGCCCTGTGTCTTTATAAGACATTCTTCCCTCTCTGCAGTTAGCTCCAGTGGGCTTCTGTGGCTTGCCAATCAGAGAACCCTGATATAACTGTAAGTCTGGGCCTTGGGGAGGAGGAGGAGGGCGCGTGAGGGAGTGGGGTTGATACTCACAGAAATCGCTATGCCTGCGCTGACGGTGGTAGGTGGAAGAGGAACTCCGTTGCCCTTTGCTGTGGCTGGTGCCTTTGCTGGAACTTGTTCCATTGGTGGTGTCGCTGGGCGCCCGCACCCGTGCCAGGGCCAGCCCTGGGGCGCCCCGGTCCCCACCCTCCTGTGAGAGGATGACAGATGAGGCTCTTCTGCACCCCAAGTCCCTCCACCCAGGCATCATGCATTCCCAAGGGCCCCTGGCGCCCTCTGACCTCAGTCTTCCTGCCCAGCAGGAGGTAGGTGGCGGTCACTTCGTTGTACTTCTGGCTGGTCAAGGCCTCTTTGATTTCTTCCCGTGTGTAGCCCATACCCACCATCACCTCTGGGAAGCGGGGATGGAGAGAAGGTTCAGACTTCCGGAAACTTTAACTTCTACTCATTTCTCTTTTTTTTTTTTTTTTGAGACGGGGTGTCACTCTGTCACCCAGGCTGGAGTGCAGTGGCACAATCACAGCTCACTGCAGCCTCGGCCTCCCCAGGCTCAGCTGATCCTCCCACCTCGGTTTTTGTATTTTTAGTAGAGACAGGGTTTTGCTATGTTATCCAGGGTGGTCTGAAATTCCCGGGCGCAAGCAATCCACCCACCTGGACCTCCCAAAGTGCTGGGATTACAGGCATAAGCCACTGCACCTGACCCACTTCCACCCATTTCCGTATCATTCAGCGGTGTCTGCTCTTTGACCTGTCCAGTATCCATCCTCAAGGCCTTCCCAACAGCATGCTGATTTCCTCTGAAAGAACATTCTTGGCCGGGCGCGGTGGCTCACGCCTGTAATCCCAGCACTTTGGGAGGCCGAGGCAGGCAGATCACGAGGTCAGGGGATCTGGACCATCCTGGCTAACACAGTGAAACCCCATCTCTACTAAAAATATGAAAAAATTAGCCAGGTGTGGTGGTGGGCGCCTGTAGTCCCGGCTACTCGGGAGGCTGAGGCAGGAGAATGGGGTGAAACCAGGAGGCAGAGCTTGCAGTGAGCAGAGATCCCGCCACTGCACTGTAGCCTGGGCGACAAAGTGAGACTCCGTCTCAAAAAAAAAAAAAAAAGGGCCGGGCACAGTGGCTCAAGCCTGTAATCCCAGCACTTTGGGAGGCCGAGACGGGCGGATCACAAGCTCAGGAGATCGAGACCATCCTGGCTAACACGGTGAAACCCTGTCTCTACTAAAAAATATAAAAATCTAGCCGGGCGAGGTGGCGGGCGCCTGTAGTCCCAGCTACTTGTGAGGCTGAGGCAGGAGAATGGCGTGAACCCGGGAGGCGGAGCTTGCAGTGAGCTGAGATCCGGCCACTGCACTCCAGCCTGGGCGACAGAGCGAGACTCCGTCTCAAAAAAAAAAAAAAAAAAAAAAAAGAAAGAAAGAAAGAAAGAACATTCTTTCCGCTCAGATGATGTGGATGGCCCCCCTGCTCCAACCCTAAGGCAGGCAGATAACCCAGGTCTGGCTAATTAGTGTGTTCTACACCCAAAGCCACACTGACTGGTTCATTGCAGGCATGTGACCCAGATCTGCTTGCCTCCTGGGGTGACAGCAGCCTGGGAAAAAGCTACCATAGAAAACATTCCCCAAAACTGTCTCTGAGTACCTGGATTCAACTGTGCCTGAAGGCTGCATACTCTATTCATTTTAGTTATGTGACAGAATAAATTATCACTATTAGGTTAAACCATACAAAATTGGTGGTACTGACAACTTTAAACCAATAAAATGGCAATTTCAAATGGTTCAACTTTTTGTTGTGTTCAACCTATTAATATAATTAGGTTGATGCAAAAGGAATTCTGGATTTTGCCATTTAATGGTAAATAGCGTAATTATTATTATTATTACTTTAGATGGAATTTTGCTCGTTGCCCAGGGTGGAGTGCAGCAGCGTGATCTCAGCTCACTGCAACCTCTGCCTCCTGGATTCAAGCAATTCTCATGCCTCAGCCTCCAGAGGAGCTGGGATTATGGGTGCCCGCTACCACACTCATCTAATTTTTGTATTCTTAGTAGAGACGAGGTTTCATCATGTTGGCCAGGCCAGTCTCGAACTCCTGACCTCAGGTGATCTGGCAACCTCAGCCTTCCAAAGTGCTGAGATTATAGGCGTGAGTCACTGCGCCTGGCCCTTTTTCCTTTTTTTGAGACAGGGTCTCACCCTGTCGCCTGGAGTACAGTGGCATGATCATAGCTCACTACAGCCTCAAATTGTTGGGCTCAAGGGATCCTCCTACCTCAGCTTCCTGAGTAGCTGAGACTACAAGTGCACACCACCACAACTGGCTTTTTATTTTTTTGTACAGACAGGGTCTCCCTGTGTTGGACAGGCTGGTCTCCAACTCCTGAGCTCAAGTGATTCTCCTACCTCGACCTCCCAAAGAGCTGGGATTACAGGCATGAGCCACCTCGCCTGGTCTCTTTTTATGTCTTAATATCAAAGTGAACACGGGCCAGGTGCAGTGGCTCACACCTGTGATCCCGGCAATTTGGGAGGCTGAGGTAGGCCGATCACCTGAGGTCAGGAGTTAGAGACTAGCATGGCCAACATGGCAAAACCCTGTCTCTACTAAAAATAACAAAAATTAGCTGGGCATGGTGGCAGGTGCCTGTGGACACAGCTACTTGGGAGGCTGAGGAACAAGAATCTCCTGATTCTGGGAGGTGGAGGTTGCAGTGAGCTGAGATTGAGCCACTGCACTCCATCCTGGGTGACAGGACGGCTCTCCCTGACCCTCACCGATTCTCTTGGTGTCCCCGAAGTCCTCCTCGGGCTCTGTGTATGGCTTCAATTCCTCACCCTCATAGCCGATGTTGATCCATTTGTCTTTCATGATTTGCTGCAGGCATCAGGAGCAGGGAAGGCGGAAGACAGGTGTCAGAAGGAATCATACAGCTTCCCACCTCCCAGAGGCCCCCAGGTGGGGCTACCTGCCCTGCCCCAAACCTCCGAGGCCTAACACCCAGTATTGTGGGCTTCCTAAGAGATAGCGCCTCCTGGGCCTCCCTCTCCCCCGCGTCCCCTGCCGGAGCCTCCTGATGCCACCCTCCCTCCTCCGCATCATCTGGGTCCCTGGCACCCTGTAATCATCCTAGGAGCTCATTAGCTAATTACTGGCAAGGCGGGGAGTGGGTGAGCCTGTCGGGGGGGTGGCGTCAGGACAGGCCCGGGAGCTTTTCCCTGGACGGCCTGTCTACCCCCACTCACCAGCGGCAGATCTTAGGTGGGCACGGGAGAGGAAAAGTGTGTCAAGAAGGCTTTTGTGGGTGGGGGCAGGCAGAGTTTAGGGGAGTCAGGAGACAAGAAGGGCCCCCGCTGGCTGTGAGGCTGGGCTCACCTCGAGAGTACAGCGTTTAGCTGGGTTCAGCACCAAAAATCTCCGCAGGATGCTCTCACAGTCTGTTGACATGTAGAAAGGGACCCGGTACTTCCCTCTGAGGACTCGCTCCCGCAGCTCCTGCAGGGAGGGGGTTACTGGAGGAGGGGGGTCTGCCTCGCCCCCCACCTATTACACACACACACGCGTGCGCACGCACACACATACACGCACTGTGACACACATACACACACACACACTCTACACACGCACACACACATACACGTGTGCACACGTACATACACACACGGCACATACGCACGCGCACACACATACACACATATACACACACTCACACATACACTCACACACACACACACACATGCGTATGCGCGCGCGCGCACACACACCTTTGTCCCAGCCCCTTTGATAGAAGTGACAGAAGCTCTGAGTCCCAGCTCTTGACAAGGCAGGCAAAACCCCATTCCTCTCTCCTGACCTCAGTTCCCTATCCATAAAATGGGAACATCATACGGACCCTGCAATTAAAAAAAAAAAAATTCTTGGCCAAGCATGGAGGCCAAGACGGGAGGATCGCTTGAGCCCAGGAGTTCAAGAACAGCCTGGGCAACACAGGGAGACCTCATCTCTACAAAAAATAAAAAATGACCTGAGCATGGTGGTGCACACCTGTAATCCAAACATTTTGGGAGGCCGAGGGAGGGGGATCACTTGAACCCAGGAGTTCAAGACCAGCCTGAACAACCAGTCTGTCTCTACAAGAAAACAAAAAACAAACAAACAAACAAAAAACTTAAGCTACATAACTTTTCATTCAGAGGAAAACTTGCAGAGAAAGTTTATTCTCTGGCCAGGCACGGTGGCTCACACCTGTAATCCCAGCACTTTGGGAGGCAGAGATGGGTAGATCGCCTGAGGTCAGGAGTTTGAGACCAGCCTGGCTAACATGGTGAAACCCTAGCTCCACTAAAAATACAAAAATTAGCTGGGTGTGGTGGTGGCTGCCTGTAGTCCCAGCTAGTTGGGAGGCTGAGGCACGAGAATCGCTTAAACTCTCAGGAGGTGGAGGTTGCAGTGAGTTGAGATCACGCCACTGCACTCCAGCCTGGGTGACAGGGCAAGATTCCGTCTCAAAAAAAAAAAAAAAAAGTTTATTCTCTAAGTTAGGTAAGAGGGAGGTAGGTAAGTGAGTCAGCCACTGGGGCCTCAGTCTCCTTATCTGTGAAAGGGATTACAGGACCCACTTCACATGCTTGCTGCCAGGGTACAAGTGAGTTAATATCTGTAAAAATGTGGCCAGGTGCCGTGGCTCACACCTGTAATTCCAACACTTTGGGAGGCTAAGGCAGGTGGATCACCTGAGGTCAGGAGATTGAGACCAGCCTGGCCAACATGGCGAAACCCCATCTCTACTTAAAAAAAAAAAAATGAGCCAGGTGTGGTAGCGGAAGCCTGTAATCCCAGCTATGTGGGAGGCTGAGGCAGGAGAATCACTTGAACCCAGGAGGCGGAGGTTGCAGTGAGCTGAGATCGTGCCACTGCACTCCAGCCTGGGAGACAGAGCAAGACTCCGTCTCAAAAAAAAAAAAAAAAAAAAAAAAAAATCTGTAAAATGCTTACCACATGCCTGTCCCAGAGCCAGCGGTATGTAAATACGAGATTCACTCAAGGGCAAGGAGAAGACCCTACTGCCCCTCCTGCCTTCCCATCTCTCCCCTCCCCAAGCCATGCCTGTTGTCCAAAGACATACTCCTCAAGGCCATTCATGGATTTATCTGATGGCTTTCTCTTTAAGGGCCATTTATGAGAGGCCCTACCAAAGCTGTGAAAAATCAGATAAATCCATGGCTTGGCAGACCAGGGGGAGCTCTTTCCATCTGAATAAAAAACGGCAACAGCCAGGCGTGGTGGCTCATGCCTATAATCCCAGCACTTTGGGAGGCCGAGGGGGGAAGATCGCTTGAGCCCGCAAGTTCGAGACCAGCCTGGGCAACACAGTGAGACTCCGTCTCTACAAAAATTACAAAAATTAGCCAGGTGTGGTGGTATATGCCTGTGGTCCTAGCTACTCGGGAGGCTGAAGCAGGAGGATTGCTTGAGCCTGGGAGGTTGAGGTTGCACCGAGCAGTGACTGCACCACCGCACTCCAGCCTGGGTGACTGAGACCTTGTCTCAAAAAACAAAAACAAACAAAAAAACGGAGGGAGGCAGAAAACCGGTAGGAATGAAGTGAGCGTGGGGGGTGAACAGGACTCCTTTGGGACAGGGTCTCTGCTGGGGCATTCTCCTAAAATGGCTGAAAGATGCCCATGCCTGGGGAGCCTCTGCAGATCATAAAGGGCTATTAATATTTAATGTGAATCACTTTCAGGACACTTACCCCTTAGCAGGCAGTGTTCTAAGTGCTTTATGCATATTACATCAATTTTCACAACACCGCGAAGCCCAGTTATAATGCCCACTTTCCAGACGAGGAGGTTGAGGCCCGGAGGGGTTTGGTCACTTGTCCCAGAATTGCACAGCCAGAAAGTGGCAGGGCCTTGGCTCTGGAGCCTGTGCTGTGTGACCACCATGCCACACTGCCTGTCATGTGATGGGGAGCAGCAGCCATCAGGCCACCACTGCCACCTCCAGCGCAGCTCCCAAGCATGATGCTGTGGCCAGATGCCAAGCTCCAGCGAAGGGCTTAACATATGCAGACGGGCTGTAAGCAGATGCTTTTTTTTTTTTTTTTTTTTTTTTTTTTAAAAAAAAGAGACAGGCTCTTGCTCTGTCACCCAAGCTGGATGCAGTGGTGTGATCATAGTTTGCTGTAGCCTGGAACTCCTGGGCTGAAGCAATTCTCCCACCTCAGCATCCCAAGTAGCTGGGACTACAGGCATGCACCACAATGCCCGGCTAATTACAAAAATTTTTTCTTTTTGTAGAGATGGGATCTTGCAATGTTGCCCAGGCTGGTGTCAAACTCTTTTTATTTTTTTGAGATGGAGTCTTGCTCTGTCGTCCAGGCTGGAGTGCAGAGGTGCAATCTCGGCTCACTGGAGCCTCTGTCTCCTAGATTCAAGTGATTCTCCTGCCTCAGTCTCCCGAGTACCTGGGACTACAGGCGTGCACCACCACACCTGGCTACTTTTTGTATTTTTAGTACAGACGGGGTTTCACCACGTTGGCCAGGCTGGTCTCGAACTACTGACCTCCAGTGATCTGCCCGCCTCGGCCACCCAAGGTGCTGGGATTATAGGCGTGAGCCACCACACCTGTCCCGAATACTCTTAATGTCTTCATCTTACAGGTGGGGAAATTGAGGTTCAGAAAAGGACATGTCCAAGGTCACTCAGAAAGGAAATGACAGAGCTAGAACCTGCCTCTTCTCAGCTGTGTGCCTCCTTTGCCCAGCAAGGCCAGGAGTGCCTGGTGGGAACACCAGGAAGGCAGAAAGTGACAAGGGCCTGGGGCAGGTGAGACACTGGCCTGGCCCTTCAAAAAGGTCTCTTAGCTTCATGCTTGAGGCTCAGAAAAATTATTCTGTGACAGCCCCTCCCTACCCCAGGCTTCAGCTATGGCCGGAGTGTCAGAGGCTTTTTTGTTTGTTTGTTTTGTTTTTTTGAGACAGAGTCTTGCTCTGTTGTCCAGGCTGGAGTGCAGTGGTGTGATCTCAGCTCACTACAACCTCTGCCTCCCTGGTTCAAGTGATTCTCCTGCCTCAGCCTCCCGAGTAGCTAGGATTACAGGTGTGCGCCACCACGCACGGCTAATTTTTGTGTTTTTAGTAGAGACGGGATTTTACCACATTGGCCAGGCTGGTCTTGAACTCCTGACCTCAGGTGATCCGCCCGCCCCAGCCTCTCAAAGTGCTGAGATTACAGGCGTGAGCCACTGCGCCTGGCCAGGAGGCTGTCTTGAATGAGCACTTTGCATCCCAGATCTCAGCCAGTCCTTAAAAATCTGCCACAAGGTTGGTATCATCTTTTTTTTTTTTTTTTTGAGACGGAGTCTCACTCTGTCGCCTAGGCTGGAGTGCGGTGGCACCATCTCGGCTCACTGCAAGCTCCGCCTCCTGGGTTCATGCCATTCTCCGGCCTCAGCCTCCTGAGTAGCTGGGACTACAGGTGCCCGCCACCATGCCCAGTTTATTTTTTGTATTTTTAGTAGAGATGGGGTTTCACCGTGTTAGCCAGGATGGTCTCGATCTCCTGACCTCATGATCTGCCCGCCTCGGCCTCCCAACGTGCTGGGATTACAGGCGTGAGCCACCGCGCCCAGCCTACAGGGTTGGTATCTTTATGATCCTCACTGAACAGCAGGTGAGACTGAGGCTTAGAGGGGTTGGCTACTTGGCCAAGGCCACTGTGAAGAAGCGACTCCCTCCTCTTCATCACTGAGGGCTCTGCTTTGGTGGTCTGTCCCCTGCAAGAATTTCCCTGACTTTCCAATTTCAGATCACAGTACGTGCTCCTCATGGACCACGCAGAGCAGGGCAGAGCGTCCCAGCTGCAGAATTCCTGCCCCAATGCACCCCGGATTCCAATCGAGAGGAAACACCAGGCAACCCAAATTGAGGGATGTTCTGCAAAATTAACTGGCCTGAACTAATTGATAATGTCAATGTCACGAAAGACAAAAGAGAGGCTGAGAACTGTTCCGGATGAAAGGAGACACAAGAGATGGCGCAGCTAAATGCAACTCGGGGACCCGAGTGGATCCCTGACTGGGAAAAAAAAAAAGGAGCTGCCAAAGATATTCGTGGGATGGTGGATGAAATCTGAGTACGGGCCATGGGGTAGAGGCCAGGATTATACCACTGTTGTATTTCCTGTATGTCACCATCAACAGGAAAACGCCCCTGGTCTCAGGAGATAACCCGCTGTCGCCTTTAGGGATAAAAGGACACAGTGTCTGCAACTGTCAAATGTCTCATCAATACCAATGACGGCAGCAAAGATCATGTGCAAATACAGACAGATACAGCAAATGTGGACACAGGCCAGCGATTGTGAAGCTCCTGAAACATACCATGTGTTATTCGCTCTATTGTTGCAACTTTTCCATAGATTGGCAATGGTTCAAAACAAAAAGTTCAAAGGAAAAAAAAAAAAATAAAGCAAGCAACAACTCAGCCCACACCTCCCACCCCCTTACAATATTCCCCCCACCCCGCATAGCACTGGCTAGCATCTGATATCGTATCTAGTTCGCGTATTTGTTTTGTTAGCTGCCTGGCTCCAGTAGGAATGTTAGTCTGAGAAGACAGGAATTGTTTTGTTTGAAGCGAAGTGCACAATTAGATGGTTTTTAGTATACGCACGGAGTTGTACAATCATTACTACATTCGATTTTATTTATTTATTTTTTTGAGACAGAGTGTCGCTCTGTCACCCAGGCTGGAGTGCAATGGCACGATCTCGACTCACTGCAACCTCCGCCTCCCGGGTTCAAGCAATTCTCCTGCCTCAGCCTCCCGAGTAGCTGGGATTACAGGCCCCTGCCACCATACCCAGTTAATTTTTGTATTTTTAGAAGAGATGGGGTTTCACCACGTTGGCCAGGCTGGTCTCGAACTCCTGACCTCAAGTGATCCACCCGCCTCAGCCTCCCAAAGTGCTGGGACTACAGGTGTGAGCCACCAGGCCGGCTGCTACATTCAATTTTAGAACATTTTTCATCCCCTCAAAAGAAACCCTGTACCCTTTGGCAATCAGCCTCCAACTCGCTTCTCCCCGCCAGCCTCAGGCAACCAGTAATCCCCTTTCTGTCTCTATGGATTTGCCTATTGTGGACATTTCACATTAATGGAATCATACACTCTGTGACCTTACATGACTGGCTTCTGTTACTTAGCACAATGTTTTCAAGGTTCACCCACAGCATAGCATATACGAGGGCAGGGTTTTTTCGTTTGTTTTTTAATTTCTTTTTGGAGACAGGGTCTCCCTGTGTCACCCAGGTTGGAGGGCAGTGGCACGATCTCAACTCACTGCAGTCTTGATCTCCCAGGCTCAAGTGATCCTCCCACGTCAGCCTCCCAAGTAGCTGGGACTACAGGCGTGCGCCATTATGCCCAGTTAATTTTTGTATTTTTTGTAGAGACAGCATCTCCCTATGTTACCCAGGCTGGTCTCGAACTCCCAGGCTCAAGCGATCCTCCTGCCTCTGCCTCCCAAAGTGCTGGGATTACAGGCATGAGCCACCGCACCCAGCCAAGCGGGAGTTTTTGTTCTCGCCTTACATGCAAAGCCCAAGACAGAGCCTGACACAGAGAAGTGGGCCATAAATATTAGCTCAGTGAACGGATGAGTCAGGATTTGAACTCAAGCCTGTTGGCTGCAAAGATCATGCCCTTAACCCCAGCATGGCACAGTCCATCCAGCCGGCCTCACTGCAGAGGGGACTTGAATCCTGCCTGTCCCGTCTTCCCATGGGAACTCAGGCCAGTCCCACCACTGAGGCCCTCTGCAGGGGAGGTGTGTGGGGGATGGGGGCCTGACTGTTGGGAGGGGCTGACACCGCCACACCCAGCCCTGCCTGGTACCTTGAGGTTGTGCCCGTCGAAGGGCAGGGAGCCGCTGACGAGGGTGTACAGGATGACTCCCAGGCTCCAGATGTCCACCTCCGGCCCGTCGTACTTCTTGCCCTGAAACAGCTCCGGGGCAGCGTATGGGGGGCTCCCACAGAACGTGTCCAGCTTTGAGCCCAGCGTGAACTCGTTGCTGAAGCCAAAGTCAGCGATCTTGATGTTGGCCTCGGCATCCAGCAAGAGGTTCTCAGCCTGCGGGGAGAGGAGGAGAGGGACTCGAGGCCAAAGCCCTTCGTGGACGTGGGAGGCGGACAGGAGCACAGGCTCTAGGGTTGGCCCACAGGGATCAATTCTTGGGCCTGTCCCTTACTCTCTGCCTGACCTTAGGTAGTGACTTTACCTCACTGAGCCTCAGTTTCCTCATCCATAGAATGGGGATAATCTTAGTCCCTACTTCATAGAGTAGTTTGAGAATTATGAGTTAATCCGCATAGAAAACCTAGCACGGGCTGGGCATGGTGGCTCACCCCTGTAATCCCAGCATTTTGGGAAGCTGAGGTGGGTGGATCACCTGAGGTCGGGAGTTCAAGACCAGCCTGACCAACATGGAGAAATCTCGTCTCTACTAAAAATACAAAATTAGCTGGGCATGGTGGCGCATGCCTGTAATCCCAACTACTCAGGAGGCTGAGGCAGGAGAATCGCTTGAACCCGGGAGGCGGAGGTTGCGGTGAGCCGAGATCACGCCATTGCACTCCAGCCTGGGCAACGAGAACGAAACTCTGTCTCAAAAAAACATAAAAATAAAAATGAGCTGCCACGGTGGTATGTGCCGGTAGTCCCAGGTACTCAGGAGGCTGAGGCACAAAAATTGCTTGAACCTGGGAGGCAGAGGCTGCATTGAGCTAAGACTATGCCACTGCACTCCAGCCTGGGCAACAGAGAACTTGTCTCAAAATAAAGAAAAGCAGCTGGGTGCGGTGGCTCACACCTATAATCCCAGCACTTTGGGAGGCCGAGATGGGCGGATCACGAGGTCAGGAGATCAAGACCATCTTGGTTAACACAGTGAAACCCCGTCTCTACTAAAAAATACAAAAAAAAATTAGCCGGGCATAGTGGCAGGCGCCTGTAATCCCAGCTACTTGGGAGGCTGAGGCAGGAGAATGGTGTGAACCCGGGAGGCAGAGCTTGCAGTAAGCCAAGATTGCGCCACTGCACTCCAGCCTGGGCGACAAGAGCTCCATCTCGGGGAAAAAAAAAAAAAAAAAGAAAAGCTAAAACAGTATTTCATACCCAGTGAACACTAGGGAATATCACTATTACCCCGTGTGGTCTGCAGAGCTGGGGGTCTTCAGGTAATCTCCTGCCCCTCTTGGAGCCTCAGGTTACCCAGCAGAAACAAAATAAGGCCTGATTGCTCAAGACCCAGGAAAATGAAAGCAATAATTTAATCCTGGTTGCATACCTACCATGCACTGGGCTCTGTTGACTATCAATTATAACAGTGTCCGTCTGCATAATGTGAAGGTGAAACAACAGACTCTTGGAGAATTCCCGCTGCAAATCCCAGCGCCACCACTTACTCGCTGTGGGACTTTAGGTAGGTTACCAAACCTCTCTGTGCCTCAGTTTCCTTGTATGTAAACCGAGGGTGATCCCAACACCTGCCTCAAGCACTGTTGTGGGTTTAAGTGTAAAGTGCTCACAGCAGCCCCTAGAACGCAGTCAGTGATCAGTAAACATTTCCTGGCCGGACACTGTGGCTCATGCCTGTAATCTCAGCACTTTGGGAGGCCAAGGCAGGCGGATCTCCTGAGGTCAGGAGTTCGAGACTAGCTTGAGTAACATGGTGAAACCCCCTCTCTACTAAAAATACAAAAATTAGCCAGGTGTAGTGGCGGGTGCCTGTAATCCCAGCAACTCGTGAGGCTGAGGCAGGAGAATCATGTGAGCTGAGACTGCATCACTGTACTCCAGCCTGGGCAACACAGCGAGACTCCATCTCAAAAATAAATAAATAAATAAACGTTCTGTATTGTTATAAAGTTTTGTCTATTTTTTTGTGGCATGCAGTCTTACAATTGCCATTTCACAGGGGAGGAAACAGAGGCTCAGGGAGGCCACACCTCATGCCCACTGCAAGAAAGCAGCAGAACTAGAATCTAAACAAGGCCACCCATTTCCACAGTGCGTGGAGGAAGAAGCCTCCAGCCTTCTGACTACAAACAGACGCACAGTTCCACCTTTCAAAATATTACCCGCGTCTGGTCCATCCCAACTGCAGTCTTTCCCTCGCCCAGGTCACCAGCATCCCTGGCTTCCTCCCAGGTCTCCCTATGTCTCCTGGTTTATTTCTGGACCACACTTCCCCAGCTCCTGCCCCAGTAAAGGCCCAAACCCTACAAAGACACACCAGAGAGCTCCTCCCCAAACCTGAATCTAATAGCATCTGCCTTGCTCAGGGCATATATATATATATATATATATATATATATATATACTCTTTTTTTTTTCTTTTTGAGATGGAGTCTCATTCTGTCACCCAGGCTGGAGTGCAGTGGCACAATCTCAGCTCACTGTAACCTCTGCCTCCTGGGTTCACGTGATTCTCCTGCCTCAGCCTCCCAAGTAGCTGGGACTACAGGTGCATACCACCACCCCCGGCTATTTTTTTTCATTTTGCCTGAGGTGAGGTGATTCGCCCTCATTTCTTTTCCTGCCATTTGCAGCTCCACAATCCAGCCCCAAGGTCACATTTGGGTTGGTCCCCTTGGTTGGTACCCCTGGTGTACTAATAGGACCCCAAACTTCGTGTTAGCTGCTTTGGGGACCCTCCACCAGGGGGCGTACGACCTCCAGGTTAATCATGGAAGCCTCTAAGGTGCTGCCTCCAGGGCTGTGTGGAGGGACACCCTGGCCCAGCGGAAGGAAGTCAAGAGAGGGTTAGCACTTCAACCTCTACAGCAATTTGTTTTTTGTTTACATTTTTTATTATTTTTCTTTTTTTCAGATGCGCTTTCTGCTTTTGAATTTTTTGTTGTTTTTAGAGACAGGGTTTTGCTCTGTCACCCAGGTTGGAGTGCAGTGGTGCAATCATGGCTCCCTGCAGCCTCAACCTCCTGGGCTCCAGGGATCCTTCTGCCTTAGCCTCCTGAGTAGTTGAGACTACAGGCATACGACCTAATTTTTTTGTTTTTTTGTTTTTTTTTTTGAGATGGAGTCTTGCTCTGTCGTCCAGGCTGGAGTACACTGGCATGATCTCAGCTCACTGCAACCTCTACCTCCCAGGTTCAAGCAATTCTCATGCCTCAGCCTCTCAAGCAGCTGGAATTACAGGCAGACGCCACGACGCCCAGCTAATTTTTGTATTTTTAGTAGAGATGGAGTTTCACCATGTTGCCCAGGTTGGTCTTGCACTCCTGGCCTCAAGTGATCTACCTGCCTAGGCCTCCCAAAGTGCTGAGACAGGTGTGAGCCACTGCGCCCAGCCAACCTAATTTTTTACAATTATTTTTTGTAAAGATGGGGTTTGCTGTGTTGCCCAGGCTGTTCTCGAACTTCTGGGCTCAAGCAATCCTCCCACTTCAGCCTCCCAAAGTGTTGGGATTACAGGTATGAGACTGCACCTGGTCCTGCCTAGGAATTCAACTGTGGAATTTTACATCTTTAGAATCTGATAATAGCTTTTAAAATGGGGTTTGTGGCTGGGCGCAGTGGCTCACGCCTGTAATCCCAGCACTCTGGGAGGCCAAGGCGGGCGGATCACCTGAGGTCAGCAGTTCGAGACCAGCCTGGCCAACATGGTGAAATCCTGTCTTCACTAAAAATACAAAAATTAGCTGGGCATGGTGGTGCCCATCTGTAGTCCCAGTAACTCAGAAGGCTGAGGCAGGAGGATCACTTGAGCCCAGGAGTTCAAGACCAGCCTAGGCAATGGAGTGAGACCCCTATCTCTACAAAAAAATTAAAAATTAGCCAGGCTTGGTGGCTCACACCTGTGGTCCCAGCTATTCAGGAGGCTGAGATAGGAGGACTGCTTGAGCCCAAGAGGTCGAGGCTACAGTGAACTGTGATGGAACTATCACACGTCAGCATGGGCAAGAAAAAACATAACAAAACAGCAAAAGCAACCCAGTCCTTCCTCACAAATAGTTCCAGAAGCACTTCCTTAAAGCACTTAGGATGCCGTCTAGCACACAGGCGCTCACAAAACCACAGTCAAGACAATGGGATTTGAGCCAACCAAACGTTCAGCCACCTGGTCTTGGAGCGGGAGGCCAGAGACATGCAGTGGAAGGTATGGAATGGGGACCCTGGGGCCACAGGTACTCAAGGAGGCTGCCCGGCTCAGCTCCTACAGGCAGCTGGGCTGGAGCCCCGCTGAGTCCCTTCTGGCCTGGTCCTGGCCAAAGTGGTTTTTCTCTCAAAGTCCCTTCTGGGACTGGGCGCGGTGGCTCACATCTGTAATTCCAGCACTTTGGGAGGCTGAGGCAGGTGGATCACGAGGTCAGGAGTTCAAGACCAGCCTGGCCAACAAGGTGAAACCCTGTCTCTACTAAAAATACGAAAATTAGCCGGGTGAGGTGACAGGCACCTGTGATCCCAGCTACTCGGGAGGCTGAGGCAGGAGAATCGCCTGAACCCGGGAGGCAGAGGTTGCAGCCAGCTGAGATGGGGCCACTACACTCCAACCTAGGCAACAGTGTGAGACTCTGTGTCAAAACTAAAAACAAAGCCCCTTCTCAAGTTCTCAGACACCCTGCGGGCAGAGTGACTCTGGGGCTCTGCAACCTAAATCCTCCAGGAGTCCTGAACGTCCTAAGGTCGGAGAATGCCAAGGTCCCAAAGGCTCTGAGAGCGACAAACCCCTTATCACGTCACAGCATCCTTATCCAACAGCCCTGTAGCATCCAGGGCCGTTCTGGGACACTTTGTTTCTCCCCGCTTTGTTCACTCCTCCTGTCCCCTCCTCCCCATCCGCTCCCCCATCTGCTGGCCTTGTTTCTGCCACAAAAGCTTGGGAAAGGGTCAAGGGGGTGCTGGGTGCGGAGGGAGGAGCAGGAGGAGAAAAGGGCTGGGGGAATTCGCTGGAGACCATGGGAGCCATGGAGGGGTGGGGGCAGGGAGAAGTCTGAAGGCTGAGCTGGGGTCCCCGAGGTCACAGCAGGGCGGGGGCTTACCTTCAGGTCCCTGTGTACAATGTTTTTCTGGTGACAATAGTGCACAGCCGAAACGATCTGGGAGGGAGGGGGAAGGTTGGTTATTTGTGGCTCCCGAAACCCTCAGCCTCCCTCAGTGGACTGTGAAACCACTCACAACCGAGCCCCAGGCCTCCCCAAGGCACAGCCTGAGACCTGAGGCCTCACACCCCGATTCAGTCCCAGCAAGAGGTGCCCGTGGAATCTGGGCAGACACACGCCTCCCACAGGACACCCCCATGCCCAGGGATGTCAGAACCAAGGCATGGGGACCAGCCTCTCTTGACCTTCACATCTGGAAGTTCCCATGAGGATATCCCGTACCTGTAGATAGACACGCTACCCCAACTCACCAGGGCTTACGGCCCTTGAGTTCAGGACAGCTGCGTCAAGGCAGCTAGACAGTCCCGAAGAGACACCCTCACACCGGCACATCGGCTTACCCCTCACGCCCCGGCACCCTCACACCTGCATCTCCTCTTACCCCACACACCTGGCACCTTCACACCAGCACATCTGCTTACCCCTCATGCCTGGACACCCTCACACGCGCATCTCCTCTTACCCCACACCTGGGTGCCTTCATACCTGCACGTCCTTTTACCCCACATACCTAAGCACCCTCACACCTGCACGTCCTCTTACCCTACACCTGGGCACCCTCACACCTGCATCTCCTCTTACCCCACACACCTGGGCACCCTCTAACCCACATCTCCTCTTACCCCCACACCTGGCCCCCTCCCACACTCTTATACACCTGGGTGTCTTCACTACCACACACCTGGAAACCCATACATCTGGGCACTCACACACCCGGGCACCCACATACCGGCATGCCCTAGTACCTACAAACTTACACAACCACCCCTCGGCCCTTTCTTGCCCATCTACCTGGGGTGCCCTACACCCTCTTCCCCACACACCTACATACCTGGACACCCACATACCTACTGCCCACACATCTTCTGAATCACACTCTGGCACACTCACACCTGGCACCCTGGCACCTTTGTGCCCCCTCACCCACACACCTACGCACTGGGCACATCCACATGCCCCACACAAGAAACACCTGCCCACCGGGGCGCCTTCATGCCCAAACATCCTCTCACCCACCCAAAGGGGCACCTGCAAACCTACATCCGGATGCCCTCACATCTGGACGACTGCATGCCCAGCACACCCAGCTCTGCACCTTCACCCCTGCCCAGACTTAAGCCCCACCCCCAGGCCGCTGGACAGCCTAGACCATGCCCAGCTCTCGGACACCCTTCCCAGGGACCCAGGCACCCCGTCAGCCCCACCCTCAGCCCTGCCCCAACCTGTCGGAACTTGGCTCGAGCTTCCTTCTCCTTCATGCGGCCATGCGACACGAGGTAGTCAAACACTTCTCCTGCAGGGCAGAGGCCGAGCGGGGTCAGGATCAGGTGCAGGGGCAGGGGGAGGCAGCACAGGGGCAGGGTGGAGAGGGTGGGCAGCTCACCGGCACTTGCATACTCCATCACCAGGTACAGTGTCTTCTCAGTCTCAATCACCTCGAAGAGCTTCACTACAATGGTTGGGAACAGTGTAGGGGGTTAGGCAGAAAGAGCCCCTCCTAACCCGTACTTTGGTAACTATGCAAAAGGCCAACCATAATACCCACCCACCCCCAACTCAACAACACTCAATGGCTCCCTACTGACAGCAAGATCTTCTAAACCCCTCACCCACCTCTACCACCCTTTTTGTTTTGTTTTGTTTTGTTTTTTGTAGACAGAGTTTTGCTCTTGTTGCCCAGGCTGGAGTGCAATGGTGCATCTCTGCTCACTACAACCTCTGCCTCCCGAGTAGCTGGGATTACAGGCGTGCACCACCATGCCTGGCTAATTTTGTATTTTTAGTAGAGACGGGGTTTCTCCATGTTGGTCAGGCGGGTCTCAAACTCCCGACCTCAAGTGATCTGCCCACCTCGGCTTCCCAAAGTGCTGGGATTACAGACGTAAGCCACCGCGCCCGGGCACCCTTTCCACTTTCTCTCTCACAAGAATGTCGGCTCCATGAGGCCAGAGATTTGTCTTGTTTTCTTCCCTGCTGTGTCCCCAGGGTCTGGCACATAGCAGCCATTCAATCAACAGTTACTGAATAAATGAATGAATGCTGCAGCCACATCCACGCGGAGCTCAACTCCGCTTCTCTCACTAAAGACTCCTCTCTCCCCACTCTGCCCAGTGATAATGACAGTGAGGATGCTGATGCTGGTGGAAACAATCGGACCAAGTCCCATAGCTCAGCCCAAACTAAGCATTTTGGACGCATGATCTTTGTCAATGCTCACAATGACCTGGTAATAGGCCCTCTTATCATCCCTACTCCAGAAAAGAAAATAGCTCAAGGAGGTTAAGTGACTTGCCCAAGGTCACACAGCAGTGATGCAACTATGAGAAACCAGGTCTCTAACTCTTTTTTTTTTTTTTTTTTTTGGAGACAAAGTCTCGCTTTATTGCCCAGGCGGGGGTGCAGTGGTGTGATCTTGGCTCACTGCAACCTCTGCCTCCTGGGCTCAAGCAATTCTGCCTCGGTCTCCCAAGTAGCTGAGATTACAGGCACCCACCACCACACCCTGCTCATTTTTGTAGAGAGAGGGTTTTAGTAGAGAGAGGGTTTAGTAGAGAGAGGGTTTCACCATGTTGGCCAGACTGGTGTCGAACTCCTGACCTCAAGTGATCCACCAGCCTTGGCCTCCCAAAGTGCTGGGATTCCAGGAGCGAGCCACTGCGCCTGGTGGGTCTCCAACTATTCTAACCACTGCCACCACCCCCAACTCCTTTGCAAGTGTCCGGCTGGTGGCCTGCCCCTGCGCCCGTTCCCTCCTCACCGATGTTGGGGTGGTTTAGGCCCTTCATGATGCGGACTTCTCGGAACAGCTGGGTGTGGCCAGAAAGGAAGACAGAGGAGAGTGAGGGTGGGTGGCTTGGGGGATCCTTTCCCCAGCCGGGCCCCCGCAGGAGGGGTCAGGTGGGTCACCCGGCTGTCCCGGAAGCCTGGCTCCTGCTCTCCCCCATCTTCCCAGCCTCACCTTCTGCAGGCTGCTGGGATTCAGCTGGGTTTTGTCGATGATCTTGATGGCAACCTAGAGAGGGAGGAAAGGAGGAGGGAAGGTCAAGGTACCATAGGCCCCACTGGGTGTGGTGGCTCAGGCCTGTAATCCTAGCATTTTTGGGAGGACCAAGGTGGGAGTATCACTTGAGGCCAGGAGTTCGAGACCAGTCTGGTCAACGTGATGAAACCCTGTCTCTCCTAAAAATACAAACATTAGTCGGGTGTGGTAGCGGACGCCTGTAATCCCAGCTACTCGGGAGGCTGTGGTGGGAGAATCGCTTGAGCCTGGGAGGTGGAGGTTGCAGTGAGCCAAGATGGCGCCACTGCACTCCAGCCTGGCCCAGCTCAGACCACCCTAGGATATCCTCCCCTTGCCCCCTCTCCCGGAAGAGCCCTCACTCTGGGCCATACCCAGTGGATGGGGAACTTGGGGACTCAGGGCCTTTGCACAAGCTGTCCTCACTGTCTCCACTGCCACCCTCACCTCTGCAGAGAAATATCTTTATTCCACAGCAGGGCCTGGCTGATGCTGCTCCAGAGCTGCCTGAAGGGATGTGGGCATGGCCAAGACCTTGAGGGGATCCCTCTGTAAGGGCACCGCAGATCACTCGCCCATCACATCTTTGTTTTGAACAAAAGGACAGTGGAATAAATAACAACTGGCTAACATGTACTAAGTCCTCACTCTACCAGGCCTATGTGCTTTACTAATGAGAACTCTTAATCCTCACAACAACCTGTGAGGTAAGTGCTAGGATTATCCCTCCCATTCTCCACACCCACCCCCTCTTTTGTTTTTTCGGAGGCAGAGTCTCGCTCCGTTGCCCAGGCTAGAGTACAGTGGTGTTACAGTGGTGTCATCATAGCTCACTGCAACCTTGATCTCCTGGGCTCAAGCAATCCTCCCACCTCAGCCTCCCAAGTAGCTGGGACCACAGGCTCATGCCACCAACCTTGACTAACAGGATTATCCTCATTTTACCAACAGAGAAACTGAGGCACAGAGCTGTTGAGTCACTTGGCCAAAGTTACATGGCTACTAAACTGTAGTAAGTTGTGGGCCAGATTTGAATTTACACAGCACGATGGAATCTACCTTTTAAACACAACTTTTAAAACAGCTTTGAGATACATCATGGGAAGGAAATCAGAATGTCACTGAACTCTCCTTATACTTCTTTTGCAGTGAAACTTTTTTTTTTTTTTTGAGATAGAGTTTCCCTCTTGTTGCTCAGGCTGGAGTACAATGGTGCCATCTTGGCTCACAGCAACCTCCACCTCCCGGGCTCAAGGGATTTTCCTGCCTCAGCCTCCCGAGTAGCTGGGATTCCAGGCATGCGTCACCACACACAGCTAATTTTGTATTTTTAGTACAGACAGGGTTTCTCCATGTTGGCCAAGCTGGTCTTGAACTCCCGACCTCAGGTGATCCGCCCACCTCAGCCTCCGAAAGTGCTGGGAATACAGGCGTGAACCACCGCACCCGGTCTGCAGTGAAACTTTCATTTTATTTTTAAAACAGAGATGGGGCCAGGTCCCTCTCAGAAACCCCTGGAACCAGATCCACATACAGGGAACCATGTGTTCTTCATGGAAGGGGGGGCCCCTTAGCTTTCCTCATATTCTCACGAATGGGTTTTTAAAAATTTTATCAAACACTTTTTATGCCAGTATTGAGACGATCATATGGTTTCTCTCCTTTAATCTGAGAATGTGGTGAAGTACATGAATAAATTGTCAAAGGGAAAAGAACTTTGCATTCCTAAGATAAAGCCAGCTTCATCATCACACAGTTTTCTTTAATCGATTTGCCAGGTTCTGTTTGTTAATATTTTGTATAAGATTTTTGTACCTATGTTCACCAGACTGGCCAGTAATTTTGTTTCTTGTCTGGTTTTGCTCTTAAGGACAAACTGGCACCTAAAAACCTATCAGGCAGTGAAGTTCTTTCTTTAGTCTCTGGAAGAACTGGCATAAAATGTGAACATCCGGTAGAATTTGCCCGTAAGACCATCGGGGCTTGGTGTCTTTTGCGTGTATGGTGTAGACAGTGTGAGGGAAGGAGAGAGTCCATCCAAGGCAGGATAATTCATTCCAATCATTTCTCTAAAACTGAAGGAGGGGTGGGGAAATCATGAAATCATCCACCATTCTTTTTCCTCTAAGTGAGTTAGAGACCTCGTATCTAGGCTGCAAAGCCTGTGTGGGCCCTTTTCGCAATGATGTCGCCATACTCAGCACAGATGCCTGCTCTGAAAGAGCAGGTGGGGAGAGTGAGGCTGTGTGTAACTGAGAATACAACATAAATAAACCTGCTGTGTTCTCCAGATCACAGGAAGATTTCAAGGAACCAAAGTTTACCCTTAAAACAGACAGGCAGCTCAGGTTTATTTAACTTTACTTTTCATTTTTAATTTATTTACTATTTATTTTTGAGATGGAATCTTGCTCTGTCACTCAGGCTGGAGTGCAGAGGCACAATCTCAGCTCACTGTGGCCTCCGCCTCCTGGGTTCCAGTGATTCTCCTGCCTCGGCCTCCCAGGTAGTTGGGATTACAGGCACGCACCACCGCGCCTGGCTGATTTTTGTATTTTTTTTTTTTTTTTTTTTTAGTAAAGATGGGATTTTGCCATGTTGGCCAGGCTGGTCTTGAACTCCTGACCTCAGGTGATCCACCTGCCTCAGCCTCCCAAAGTGCTGGGTTTATAGGCATGAGCCACTGCACCTGGCCAATTTTTTTTTTTTTTTTTTTTTTTTTGAGACAGAGTCTCACTCTTGTTGCCCAGGCTGGAATACAGTGGCGCGATCTTGGCTCATTGAAACTTCTGCCTCTGCCTCCTGGGCTCAAGCAATTCTCCTGCCTCAGTCTCCCAAGTAGCTGAGATTAGAGGGGCCTGCCATCACGCCCAGCTAATCTTTATATTTTTAGTAGAGACAGGGTTTTACCATGTTAGCCAGGCTGGTCTTGAACTCCTGATCTCAGGTGATCCACCCATCTCAGTCTCCCAAAGTGCTGGGATTATAGGCATGCGCCACCACGCCCAGCTAATTTTTGTATTTTTAGTAGAGACAGGGTTTCACCATGTTGGTCAGGCTGGTCTTAAACTCCTGACCTCAAGCAATCCACCTGCCTCAGCTTCCCAAAGTACTGGGATTACAGGCGTGAGCCACCGTGCCCAGCCCTCTTTTTTTTATTTTTTTTTATTTTTTTATTTTTTTGAGACGGAGTCTCGCGCTGTGTCACCCAGGCTGGAGTGCAGTGGCGCGATCTCGGCTCACTGCAAGCTCCGCCTCCCAGGTTCACGCCATTCTCCTGCCTCAGCCTCCGAGTAGCTGGGACTACAGGCGCCCGCCACCACGCCCGGCTAGTATTTTGTATTTTTAGTAGAGACGGGGTTTCACCATGTTAGCCAGGATGGTCTCGATCTCCTGACCTCGTGATCCGCCCGTCTCGGCCTCCCAAAGTGCTGGGATTACAGGCTTGAGCCACCGCGCCCGGCCACCCAGCTAATTTTTTAAAAATTTTATTTATTTTTCAGTAGAGACAAAGTCTTGCTATGTTGCCCAGTCTGGTCTCAAACTCCTGAGCTCAAGCAATCCTCCTACCTTGGCCTCTCAAAGTGCTGGGATTACAGGTGTGAGCCAACGCATCCAGCCATAGCTCAGGTTTATCTACAAAAGCCGCATGCATCCTTAGCAATGCACACATTGGACTGCCTGTGATCTGAGATCTCCCGGCAATTTCAGGGATACCTGAAATGGGTTCTCTTTTCCCACGGGGGTGGTTCTGGGAACATCGGGGATATTGTGACCTGTCCCATAGAGAGTCGGGAACTTACCTGAGACCGTAAAGCAAACCCAGGGCCGATCCCGACCTCTATCAACGTACCCCGAAGACCTGGTCCCACAGGAAACTGCCCCGAGCCCCACCCTGTGCCCATACTCACCTCCCGACCAGTGAGGATGTGCCGAGCCAGCTTGACTTTGGCAAAGTTGCCCTTCCCGATGGTCCTCAGCAGGCGGTAGTTGCCCACGTGGGGCTGCTCCTCGGGACAGGAGGCGATGGAGTTCCGGCAACGGGCACCCAGTGAGCGGCTGGACCAGGACGGGCCTTTGTCCGAGGAGCGGCCACTGCCCAAGGTGCCATGCTGGGCGGGGGAGACGCAGCATGAGCTATCCAATCCCACCTTCCGTGGCACCCGTAGGCTGGTGCAGTTAACTTGAGGTCTGGCTACTGACCCCTTTGTGGCCCTTTTCAACCTCAGGTCACAGAGAGCCAAGCATCCTTCATCTTTCTCTACAAAAAGATGCCTCCAGGAACAAAAGCTCCCGTGTCCCCCAAATCTGCAACATCCAGGACCCCAGGCATCAGACCCCTTCTTCAACCCTCACTGCAGTCTGACTACTACCAACTTCATCTTTTTTTTTTTTCTTGGGATGGAGTCTTGCTCTGTCACCCAGGCTGGAGTGCAGTGGCACAATCTCAGCTCACTGCAACCTCCGCCTCCGGGTTCAAGCCATTCTCCTGCCTCAGCCTCCCGAGTAGCTGGGATTACAGGCGTGCACTATCATGCCTGGCTAATTTCTGTATTTTTAGTAGAGACGAGGTTTCACCATGTTGACTAGGCTGGTCTCAAACTCCTGACTCAGGTGATCCACCTGCCTCAGCCGTACAGATTACAGATGTGAGCCACCGCATCCAGCCCCAACCTCCTTTTCTAATTACACACATACCTCACAGATATTGCAAGTTTGGTTCCAGACCACCATAATAAAGCATATATTGCAAAAAAGCAATGCACATAAATCTTTTGGATCCCCAGTGCATATAAAAATTATGGGCCAGACAGCCTGGAGCAGTGGCTCATGCCTGTAATCCCAGCACTTTGGGAGGCCGAGGTGGGTGGATCACGAGGTCAGGAGTTTGAGACCAACTTGGCCAATATGGTGAAACCCCATCTCTACTAAAAAAAATACAAAAATTAGCCAGGCATGGTGGCAGACACCTGTAATCCCAGCTACTCAGGAGGCTGAGGCAGGAGAATTGCTTGAACCTAGGAGGTGGAGGTTGTAGTGAGCCAAGATCTCTCTACTGCGCTCCAGTCTGGGTGACAGACTGAGACTTGGTCTAAAAAAAAAAAAAAAAGGTCCAGGCACGGTGGCTCACGCCTGTAACCCTAGCAGTTTGAGCGGCCGAGGCAGACAGATCATGAGGTCAGGAGATTGAGACCATCCTGGCTAACACGGTGAAACCCCGTCTCTACTAAAAATACAAAAAACTAGCCAGGCGTGGCAGCTTGCACCTGTAGTCCCAGCTACTCAGGAGGCTGAGGCAGGAGAATGGCGTGAACCCGGGAGGCGGAGCTTGCAGTGAGCCGAGATGGCACCACTGCACTCCAGCCTGGGCAACAGAGTGAGACTCTGTCTCAAAAAAAAAAAAAAAAAAAAATTATGGGCCAGGAGGGGTGGCTCACGTCTGTAATCCCAGCACTTTGGGAGGCCAAGGCAGGTGGATCACCTGAGGTCAGGAGTTTGAGACTAGCCTGGCCAACATGCGGAAACCCCGTCTCTACTAAAAATACAAAACTTAGCCGGATGTGGTGATGCACACCTGGAATCCCAGCTACTCAGGAGGCTGAGGCAGGAGAATCACTTGAACCAGGGAGGTGGAGGTTGCAGTGAGCTGAGATCGTGCCACTGCACTCGTCTGGGCGACAGAGTGGGACTCCATCTCAAAAAAAAAAAAAGAAAGAAAGAAAGAAAAAATGTGTTTACACCATACTGTAGTCTACTGAGTGTGCAATAATAGCATTACAGCTATAAAAACAATGTACATACTTTAATTTTATAATACCTTATTGTTAAAAGATGCTAACAATCATCTGAACCTTCAGTGAATCACAATTAAAAAAATCATTGACGAGGTGGGAGGATTGCTTGAAGCCAGGGAGTTTGAGACCAGCCTCAGCAATGAAGTGATATGTCCATCTCTAGAAAAACTAAAAAAAAAAAGAAAACTAGCTAGACATGGTGGCATGTGCCTATAGTCCTGGCTACTCAGGGGGCTGAGATGGGAAGATTGCTAGAGCCCCAGGAGGTCGAGGCTGCAGTGAGCTATGACTACGGCACTGCACTCCAGCCTGGGCAACACAGCAAGACCCTGTCTCTTTTAAAAAAAAAAAAAAAGGCCGGGCGCGGTGGCTCAAGCCTGTAATCCCAGCACTTTGGGAGGTCGAGACGGGCGGATCAGGAGGTCAGGAGATCAAGACCATCCTGGCTAACACGGTGAAACCCTGTCTCTACTAAAAAAATACAAAAAACTAGCCGGGTGAGGTGGTGGGCGCCTGTAGTCCCAGCTACTCAGGAGGCTGAGGCAGGAGAATGGCGTGAACCCGGGAGGCGGAGCTTGCAGTGAGCTGAGATCTGGCCACTGCACTCCAGCCTGGGCGACACAGCAAGACTCCGTCTCAAAAAAAAAAAAAAGAAAAAAGAAAAAACATCACTGATCACAGATCACCATAACAGCTATTATAATAATAATGAAAAAGTTTGAAATATTGTGTGAATTATCAAAATGTGACGGAGACATGAATGGTGCACAGGCTACTGGAAAAATGGAGGCTACAGGCTTGCTCAACACAGGGTAGTCAGAAACCTTCAATTCGTAGAAAACACAGTATCTGTGAAGTTTGATAAGGCAGTGTGAAAAAGCAGGATATGCCTGTCCTGGAGCCTGGATCACCTCTACGATATTTTGCTCTAAATGAGACTGCCCTTAACCCCAATCAACACTGACCTCAATCTGGACTCGAGGCTCCTCCTCCACCACCACTGGTTCTGACATGCTATTTGACCCATCGACCGTCCCCTCTCCAGCCACCAAATTCTACTTCAAACCCAAATGGCAACATTTGATTCCCAGTGGAATGCCCCTAACATTTTATCCCAATCACTGTTGCCCCAGATTGGACTCCAAACATTGTAACCAAGTCTTTTTGTTTGTTTGGGTTTTTTGGACGGAGTTTCGGAGTTTCGCTCTTGTTGCCCAGGCTGGAGTGCAGTGGCGGGATTTGGCTCACTGCAACCTCCACCTCCTGGGTTCAAGCGATTCTCCTGCCTCAGCCTTCCCGAGTAGCTGGGATTACAGGCATGTGCCACCATGCCTGGCTAAGTTTGTATTTTTAGTAGGAACAGAGTTTCATCATGTTGGCCGGGTTGGTCTTGAACTCCTGACCTCAGGTGATCCACCCACCTCGGTCTCCCAAAGTGCTGGGATTACAGGCGTGAGACAACACCCCCCAGCGGTGTAACCAAGTCTTTCACTGGCCCTGAGACCTGGCTGAATCCCTGTTATCCTCCTTCCATGGGAAACATTGTTGCTTCTGCCACCCCCTGAAACACCCAGGTTCTGAGCAGCCCCTGACTTGCTGTCTCCCACACCATGGCTTCTCTCCTCCCGATGTTCTGTTCCTACTGTCCTGCCCCTCCCCGCCTCTCTCCCCCACAGGTCACCTGCCGGCTCCAAGCTGCCCTGGCCTGATTGGAAGCCCCAGGGACTGTGTCTCCCTTTCAGGGCTGGGACTCAGGGTGCCTGAGGCCCCCTGCCAAGGCAGTTCTGCCTGTGCCCTTCTAGCTGGGAGTGGGAAGCAGGAGAACAACAGGAGGGGAGGAAGAAAGTCCAGGAGGCTGATGGGCTGGTGTCCCAAGTCTCTGAGAAAGGCACTGCTGGGCCACTTGATAGCAACAACTAACATTTAATTAATGCTGGTCATTGATGCGATATGAGGCCAGTACCACACTATCATCTCCACTTCACAGGTGGGGAAACTGAGGCCCGGACCCAAGATCTGAACCCAAACAGTTTCCGCTAGTCTTTTTTTTTTTTTTTTGATGGGGCTTCACTCTTGTTGCCCAGGCTGGAATGCAGTGGCATGATCTCAACTCACTGCAACCTCCACCTCCCAGGTTCAAGCAATTCTCCTGCCTCAGCCTCCCGAGTAGCTGGGATTACAGGTGCCCGCCACCACGCCCGGCTAATTTTTGTATTTTTAGTAAAGACGGGGTTTCACCATGTTGGCCAGGCTGGTCTTGAACTCCTGACCTCAAGTGATCCGTCTGCCTCAGCCTCCCAAAGTGCTGGGATTACAGGGGTGAGCCACCATGCCCAGTAGTTTCCAGTAGTCTTGATGCTCTTCTCTGTTACAACACCACACTGCCTCTCACACCTGAACCTTTTTTTTTTTTTTTTTTTTGAGACAGGGTCTTGCTCTGTTGCCCAGGCTGAAGTGCAGCGGTGCAATCAAGGCTCAATGCAGCCTCAACTGCCTGGGTTCAAGCAGATCCTCCCACCTCAGGCTCCCAAGTAACTGAGACCACAGGAGTGCCCCACGACACACAGCCAATTTTCAAATTTTTTTGTAGAGATGGAGTCTTGCTATGTTGCCCGGGCTGGTCTTCAGCTCCCAGGCTCAAGCCATCCTCCCGCCTGCGTCTCCCAAAGTGCTGGGATTATAGGTGTGAGCTACCACGCTGGGTCATGAACCATTTCGACAAAGCAGCTCACGCTATGGACCAAGTCCTGTGTAAACAGACAACTTGCCTACACATGATTCCTGCAGTAGCCCAGTGAGCGACTCCACGTTCCAGCAGAGAAACTGAGCCTTGGAGAGGGAAGATGCTATGTGAAGGTCACACAGTCCATTCACAGGGGCAGAAGGACAGTCTCCCCACGGCTGGGCAGTTCCAACCACCATGGCCGGGGCTCTAACCATGCGTCTGCCACTGCCTGCCGTGCCCTCACCCTGGCCTCCAATGTGGGTCTAATTATGATCTGCAGTCTCCAGATGGGGACCCCCAGGGTCAGGCAGGGGGAGTCCCTCCCCCAAGGTCACAGGGCAGATGGAGCAGAGTGCTGGGATACGAACCCCAGCCTGCTGATTCCTCCTGAGTGCTAAGCCAGGCTTCCCCACTGCCCCAGGCTTCCTCCCAGCAGAGACCAGGGAGGCAGGTAGAGATCCTGGAGATAAGGCCTCCGATCCCCACCGAGATAAGGACCTGGAGAAGAACCCCCGTCAGGTGGCACCACGGCAGCCAGCTGGAGGTGGGATGTCACCACGCTGAAGGCAGCATGGCTGAGGGACCCCTGCGAGGGGCAGCTGGGGCAGTGGGTGACAAAGCCCCTGGGGGCCGGGGGTGGGAGCTAAAATTGGCCTGCACCACCAGCTGGCCTGGCTCCCTCTCGCCCGGCTGGCGCCCCAACACCCGGGCCTGTTGCTAGGGAACCTGGGGAGGCTGGCCCCCTGGTGGGGGGCCCTGGAACTTGGGGTGGGGGTAGCATGACCCTATGTGGCTGTAGCCATGGTAACCAGGTAACAGGAGAGGGGGCTGCAACCTCCTATTCCAGAGGCAGGCAGGTGACTCCCCATCAGGACTGACAGGCAGGTCTTAGTGACAAGAGTTGGAGGAGAGAAAAGGGGATTAGCCATCCTCAAATCCGCACCATGCACGCATCTTAACAACCCAGGGAACAGCAAGTCGTCATCAGGCGTTCCACTTAAGAGACAAGGAAACCAAGGCTCAGAGAGGTGAGGTTACTTGCCCGAGGTCACACAGCTAGGGAGGGACAGAAACAGGATATAAACCCAAGTTTATCTGAACAATTAAACTAGGACTAATAACCACGACAGCCACGACACATGCCAGGCCCTGTGCACCTTAGTCACATCACGTCATTGGCTCCTGCAAACATCCCTAACAGCGGAGGGCCATCAGCAACCCGATTTAGAGATAAGGAAACTGAGGCTGCAAGCTGGGAGTGAATCTGCAGCCTTACTCAACAACTAATAACAGCCCTGAGCTGAGAATCCACGGGCCGTCTGACTCATACCCACAGCCACAATAGCAGCTGGCATTTGTGGAGTGCTTCCTAGGTGCCAGGCTTTGCCTGAATCGAGTAAGCCAAGGAGGCACTCAAGCGGTCACCCCTATTTTCCAGGGCAGGAAACTGAGGCTCAGAAAGGGAGAACTGGTTTTCTGAGGACACAAGGCAAACCAGCTGGCCATGCCAGCATTGGAACCCAGGACTGTGGAGCCCCTGGCACCTCACTGTAGATTGCAGTGACCAAGGAACAGAGGTGGTAGGCATTTCATTAGACTCCAAATTGGAGTTCTGGCCCGTAGTGATGATGGGGGTGGTCTCTGTGAGGGAGGGATCTGCAAGATGCGGAAGGGACAGATACAAATCTCTGATGGTGTGTGTGCGTGGGGGAGCGGTCTGTCAGAGGTGAGGGAAACAGGGGGAAGGGGAACAGGGACCTGGCAGAAAGATTTGGAGAAAGACACAAAGATCCCAGCTGGGGAGACGTCTAGGATTGGGTGGTGGGCAGGTCTTTGGAAGTGATCAGAGTGATCAGAGACACAGGAGATGGGGAGGGGCCTCCCTGGGACTCTCTGGGAAACAGTGTAGAGGCAGGGGGCGCCTGGGAATGGTGGAAAGTGACAAAGCCATTGGGGCAGTGGAAGTCAGAGGCCAGGAATCCCTGGATCTTGGGAAGCTCCTAGGAATCAGAGAAGGGGGTTTCTAGGAGCAGTCCTTGAAACTAGAGAAGGGTCTGGGGGACCTGGAAGTATGGGGTAGGGGTTTCTTGGGCAAGGAGCAGCACAGACGAATAAAGGCTGAGCCCTGGGGGAGGTCAAAGGGTCTAGAAATTTGGGGAGAAGGCTTCCAACAGATTGACCCCAAGGGAAAAGGGCTTGAAGCCAGGGCAAGATGAGGGGCTTCAGGTCCAGGAGTTTTCTGGAAGAAGGATCTGGGGCCAGGCCCTGTAGCTGAGGAAGGCCTCTGAAGCTGAGGAGGGGGCTTCCTTGGGAGGCCAGACCCCCAGCAAGGAAGGGGGAGGCCCTGGGGCAGGAGAAAGGACGGTGGTTTGTGGGGAAGGGGCCTAAGTTTGGCCTAGCATGGGTGGAGAGGTTGGGGGTTGGGGAAGGGGCTTGCCTGAAGCTGAGAAGTTGATAGAGGGCGGATGAGGCCTGGAGTCAGACTGGTCCAGGGCCTAGAAATACGAGCCTGGGTGAGGTGGGGGCCTGGAAGTTGGAGGCCAAGGCTTCCTGGGAGAGGAAGAGACCAGAAAGGGTCCAGGTGGCTTCTGGGGGCCCCGGAGTGCTGGGATCTAGGGACAGGGCTGCTTGGAAGATGGGGACCAGGCCTGGGACAGGAGAGACCTTGAAGGCGGCAGAAAAGGGCCGGGGCCCAGGAGAGGTGGAAACCAGCTTCCTGCCAGGGGCTGCCCACAGGCGCCCCGGGTGCGTCCTGGAGGGGCAGAGGACTGGGAATGAGAGGAGAGGGGCTCCTGGAGAGCCGGCACCAAGCCCCAGATAGGGAAGGCCGGAGCCAGAGGCAGGACTGGGCCAGGCCCTGCTGGGAGAGCCAGGGCCGGGCCTTGGGGGGTCAGGGGCCCTGCAAATCCGGGAGGGGGCGAGGTGTCGGACGCGGACAGCCTGGAGGGGAAAGGGCTTAGCACGCGCGAGGGAAGGGAGGGGCTCCTGGAAGCAGGGGAGGGGGCTTCCTGGAGGGAACAGACCCGAGCGGAAGCGGTCTGCACGGGGACAAGAGAGGGGTCCCGAGAGAGGGGCGCCCCCAGGGGTCGGGCTGGGCTGGAAAAGGTGGGGAGGGCCGAGAGGCCTGGAAGTCCGGGAGGGGTCGAGAGGTGACGAGCTGGGTCGAGCCCAGGAAACGAGGGTAGGGGCTCGCGGGGCGAGGGGCACAGCGGGACGAAGGGTTTGGCGGCTGGACCCAGCCAGGGCTCCCCAAGGGGCCGGGCCCCACTCACCGTGTCCGAGTTCCGATCGTTGCCCGGGGCCAGCACCGTCCGCGAAGACATCTTCTCCGGGTCCCGGGGGGCAGGGGCGGCCGGGTGGGGGGGGCGGGGGTCCCAGGGTCCCCTCTCTTCCCCTCCCCCCCCGCCGGCCTGGGGACGCGAGCTCAAAAGCTGGGCGCCGAGAACGCCCGGGTCCGCGCCGCGGGAGAGAGGACAGGGCGGGGGAGGGGAAGGGACCCCGAGGGTCCTAGTGGCCCCGTGCAGCGGGGACCCCGGGCGCCATGGGGGCGGCGGGCAGGCGGGCGGGCGGGGGCCGCGGAGGGGGCGCGGAGCCGGCCCAGGCGGCGGCGGAGGGAGGCGGTGGAGGGGCTAGGGAGGGAGGAAGGGACGTCAGGGGGAGGGGCGGGCAGGGCGGGGCACCGGGACCCCGCCCCCCGCCGCCGGCCCTTAAAGGCGCAGGCCCGGGCTGGTCCGGGGCGCCGGGGGCGGAGGCGGGTCTGGGCGCGCCGGCGGGGAGCGTGTTCTCGCCCCGAAGAAGAGGCGCACTGGAGAGGAGAGAAGGGGAGAGAGAGACCGGGGCAGAGCGCCAGAGACGCAGAGAGAGAGATCGCGAGGCGTAGAGATAAAGAGACACAAAGAGAGAGAGACGAGTTACAAAAGGGTGGAGAGAGAGGCGCAAGGAGATGAACGGAGAGCCACAGGACAGAGAGGGAGAGACACAGGGACACGGAGACAGAGAGACCCAGAGACGCAGAGGGACAAAGACTAAGAGAGACCCCCCCACACACACACAGGGAGAGACAAAGAGATACAAAGACGCAGAGATCTCTGAAGAGATGGAGATAAAGGGACTGAGCCAGAGAAGCCCCCAGAGGCGCTGCCCACATTGTCCCTCCCCCCGGTCCATTCTCTCCCCAGTTGGCGGGGGGGGGCAGGGGAAGCTCTTCCCTCGGAGGCCTAAGGGTGGGGTGGATCAAGGGGATGGTGTGCAGGGCTTGGCAAATGCTGAGGGCTCAGCGACCTCCCTAGTCAGGCCGCCTCCACCAACCCACAAAGCTCCAGACCCCCAGGTTGGGGCTGCAGTATCCTCTCCTCTGCAACCCAGCTGGGGACCATCTCTGTCCACCTGTATGACCCAGGGCAAGTACTTGCCCTTTCTGGGCTTCACTTTCCCAGTTTGTAAAGTGAGAGGAAGAATCCGTGTGTTGCTCACTGGCAGGTGCGAAGGAACCCTGTGCAGGTATTCGCCTGCAGGGCACGGCCACTCCCCATGCGGGCAGACTGAGACCAGAGAGGACAAAGGCCTCTCGGAGGCCACACAGCGCTGTGGGGACCATCCACAAGAAAAACGGGCATTACATAGTCTTGGCCTGGGAGTCACACGGTTTTGGAAAGGGGTCTGTGCCCTGCCTTCGTCTATCTGAGGGCCACTTTCCTGACCCTCAGTTTCCCCTTCTAAAACAGCAGTGTGCTGGATCTGGCTGGAGCAAGCTGATTGTTATGTCTCAGGAATTTTGGAACTGGTTGTTAAACACAGCCATTATTAAAAATTAAATTATGCAAACATACAATTAAATTATATTAAAAGTCCAGGTAATACATACTCATCACGTCCTAATTATCTTACTACATTTGCCATTATCTGTGATCTTGAGGTTACTTACGTCTATTGTAGCTGCACAGTAAAAGTACTATATAATGGGGGGCAAAAATGCCTTGTGACATCACCTTGGTAGCTTGAAATTAGCCATGGTGGGAGTATTTACACCATGGAAATTGGCAAATGCTACAAATTAAGGCTCCCCACCCCCACCTGCAGAGAGCTGGGGGTGTTTTGTTCTGCTTTGCTATGTTTTGTTTTTGAGACAGGGTCTCACTGCATCACCCAGGCTAGAGTGCAGAGGTGCGATTATGGCTCACTGCAGCCTGGACCTCCCGGGCTCAAGCAATCCTCCCAGTTCAGCCCCACCGAGTCGCTGGGACTACAGGTGTGCATCATCATCACGCCCAGCTAATTTTTTGTAGCCGTATTGCCCAGGCTGATCCCCAACTCTCAGGCTCAAGCAATCCTCCCGCTTCGGTCTGAGTGCTGGGATTACCCTGCACTCAGCCAAAAGCTGGTTGTGAAACAGTCAGCAGCACAGCACTGCTTCATACAATGAACAACACAGACTCATGGCAGCTGCGCTTGTGCCAGGCTCTGAGCACTTTCTCCTTTTTGCCACCCCAGGAGATAGGGAGCATCTTTATCAATCCCATTTACAGATGAGGAAGCAGAGACCCAAGGAAGGGAGAAATGTCGCACGTTGAAGGTCACACAGCAAATTAGTGGCAGGGCTACGATTTGAATTCAAGTGCTCCCAAGTTCCCAAACTTGGACCCTCTCTCAACCACTGTGGTTTCCTGTCTCCAAATAATAATAGCAGCAACCTTAGCAGCAACCTCAGGCTGCTACTATTTTTATTTGTCAGTTTGTTTGTATTTATTTGTTATTTTAATTTGTTACTACTAACAAATCAATGAGAATCTGTGAGTAAAGTGCTTCACAGGGGACCAGATTCAAAATTCGTATGTGGGAACATTATTATTACTATTTGACAAATATGGCCCGAGGAGTCTCAGGGACAGTGGCAGAGAGGGAGGAGTTCCAGGGTAGTGTTCTAGAAGTATTGTGATCCCAGGGACGCTGCAGGGTGAAAGTGGAGGTCTTGGGGGTGGGCTAGAGGGGCTGAGCGCCGCCAACCCCTTCCCTGCATTGGCGCTGAGAGCTGCAGTTCTACCATGCACCACACGGGGGCAGCCGATCACCTCCCTACACGCGCCCCACACACACCAGGGTCCACCCCTGCCCTCGCTTTCCCAACAGCGTCCCCACCCGATTTCCCAGATGCTCAGGGACTGAGGCTTACTGAGAGGGAGGCTGCAAAGTGGATGAACCTTGAAAACAGCATGTTTAGCAAAAGAAGTCAGACGCAAAAGATCACTTATTGTATGCTTCCATTCATATGAAATATTCAGAGTTGGCAAATCCATAGACAGAAAGTAGATTAATGGTTGCCAGGGGTTGCCAGAGGGGGAATGAGAAGTGACTGCTGATGGCTACCAGGTTTCTTTTTGGGGTGATGAGAATGTTCTGGAATTAGATAGTGGTGACGCTTGCTGCAGCCTTGTGAATATACTAAAACCTACCGGACTCTGTTTGAAAAGGGCGAATCTTAGGTATGTGAATTGTATTTCAATAAAATAAAAATGGCCGGGCGCGGTGGCTCAAGCCTGTTATCCCAGCACTTTGGGAGGCCAAGGCGGGTGGATCACGAGGTCAGGAGATCGAGACTATCCTGGCTAACATGGTGAAACCCCGTCTCTACTTAAAAAATACAAAAAACTAGCCGGGCGTGGTGGCGGGCGCCTGTAGTCTCAGCTACTTGGGAGGCTGAGGCGGGAGAATGGCGTGAACCCGGGAGGCGGAGCTTGCAGTGAGCCGAGATCACGCCACTGCACTCCAGCCTGGGAGACACAGCGAGACTCCGTCTCAAAAATAAATAAATAAATAAATAAAATAAAATAAAAAATTTTTTTTGAGACGGAGTCTCGTTCAGTTGCCAGGCTGGAGTGCAGTGTTAGCCAGGATGGTCTCGATCTCCTGACCTCGTGATCCGCCTGCCTCGGCCTCCCAAAGTGCTGGGATTTTTAGTAGAGGTGAGGTTTCATCAGGTTGACCAGGCTGGTCTCAAACTTCTGACCTCAAGTGATCCAGCCGCCTTAGCCTCCCAAAGTGCTGGGATTACAGGCATGAGCCACTGCAACCAGCCTAGTTTTATTTATTGAAAAAAAAAAAAGTTTTTTTTTTTAATTTTTGAGACAGTCTCTCTCTGTCACCCAGGCTAGAGCACAGTGGTGAGATCATGGCTCACTGCAGCCTCCACCTCCCGGGATCAAATGATCCTCCCACTTCAGCTCCCTTAGTAGCTAGGACTACAGTGTGCCACCACGCCTGGCTAATTTTAAAAAAAATTTTTTTTGTAGAGATGGGATCTTGCTATGTTACCAGGCTGGTCTTGATCTCCTGGGCTCAAGCAATCCCCCTGCCTTGGCCTCCCAAAGTGGTGGGATTACAGGCATGACCCACCACACATGGCCCTAGTCTTTTAAAGTAACCCTGACACTCATACCCAGCTCCACCCAGCACCAGCTCCAGCCCCAGCCCTCACTTCACTTGGCATCTCCAACTCTAGCCGGAAGTCCATCTCCAAACCCACCTCCAACCCTCAGCTTCAGTCTGTCCCCACCGATGCATTCATTTAAATTTCATTTAAATCTTGACTGCTGAGGGCCAGGCACGCAGCTAGGCTTATAAAGATGAACAGGATCAACAAAGTGAGCTTTGCTGAGTTTATCTGCAAGGAATCCAGCTGCATCTGATAATTTCAGATTGTAGAAGGTGCAATAAAGAAATCGACAGACTGGGCACGGTGGCTCACGCCTCTAATCCCAGCACTTTGGGAAGCCGAGGCAGGAAGATGGCTTGAGGCCAGGAGCTTGAGACCAGCCTGGAGAACCTAGTGAGATCCCTGTCTCTACAAAAAATACAAAAATTAGCTGGGCGTGGTGGCGCATGTCTGTAGTCCCAGGTACTCAGGAGGCTGAGGTGGGAGGATTGTCTGAGTCTGAGAGATCCAGGCTGCAGTAAGCCATCATTACGCCACTGCACTCTAGCCTGGGCAACAGAGCGAGACTCTGTCTCAGGAAAAAAAAAAAAAAAAGCAAAATAAATTGACAAAGCAGAGTGACGCCTCTGTGAGATGGGACCGTGGAGAACAGAGGAAGAGACCATGGGGCTGGAACTGGGATGATGCAAAGGAGGGCCCCATGCACAGACCTGGGTGCAGGAGCTTCTAGACAAAGAGAACCACAGTTCCAAAGCCATGCCCAGTGCCCTCCTCCATAGGTCCCCCTCCCCAGCCCCTGGGCCCAGCAAAACTTCCCTCCTGGTCTTCAGCCCGTGGCAGGGAACTGTGGAGAGATGCTTGCCTGCCCCCAAGTTCTCATTCCAAGTCCTCGGGGCTTGCCCATGCTGGAGAGCAGCTCTGGGCTGGTGTCCAGCTTGGGGTGTCTCCCTGGGGCGCCCAGGATGGTGTTGTCACCTCGGGAGGCGTGAAGAGCATGCAGGCGTGGGCGGATTCCGGCCTGGAGCGGGGGTGAGGGTGGGGGCCCGGCTGTGGGCCTCGGCCTTCCCAGCCCAACCGCAGCCTGGCCTAAAAGGGCAGACAGATAATGAGTCCTTCCCGCCCCTGGCCCAGAGAGGGAGGGGTTTCCTGACAGGAAATTGTCCTCCTCCGAGCACCCCCCCAACTCAGATCCAAGCTCTCAGCAGTCCTTGCTGAAGTAGCCTGGGGACAGGACAGCAGCGGGAACAGAAGGACGGGCAGGACAGAGGTGAGTGTGCTGGGGACAGGGGGAAGGGGTCCCACCTCCCACTGGGAGCCCTTCTGGGAAAAGAGTTGCCCTGAGTTGCATTGGACCAGGGCTGATGAGAACCTGTGCCTTGAACCCAGCAGGGGCCGGGGGGGCAAGAGAGAATCTGGGGCCTGACCCCAGCGGGGTGCCGGCGAGAAGGCAGAAAGGAGATGAGAACAAGAGGAGGGTACAGGGGAGAATTTGAGGACTCGAAGGGTCCAGAGAGGGTGCAAGGGAGCACTGGAAACCTTGGCCACCAAGGGAGAAGAGAGATGAGACGACATTGGGTCGAATGTCCTGCGAGTCTGGGTGGGAAGACTGAGGCCAGGACGGATTGAGTGTTTGTTCTGTCCCAAGAGATGGGGTCTCGGAGATGGGAGACAGGGACCAAGTGGGGATTGACATCAAGCAGGAGAGACCGAGATCAGGTTGGGATTGGAGATGCGGATGAGTTTGCAGTGGGCTGGGCTGATGACAGGATTGTGTTTGGGGTCAAGGACTGGTTTGGGGTTGCACTGGTTGGGTTTGGGCTTGGGGACACGCCATGCAGAAAGACTGTTCTCTAATGTAGACGCTGAGCGTTAGAGGTGATGGATTCTGCAAACCGAGGTCAGGGCCGCTGCAGAAGGTTAGAAACTCCAGGGAAAAGGCTGGCAGTGAGGAAGAGGAGGAGGGGCTCAAAGAGGGAAGCTCTGGTGGCCAAGACATCCTGCGGGCCTGAGAGGCTGGGGGCTTGAGGGATGCCTCGGAAGTGAGTCAGGGGCTGGGCACTGGGAGGCAGACAGAGGGTTGGAGGGGGCAGGATGTCAGCACCAGTTTGCAGAGGCGGGTGTTGGAGCCAGGAAGGGGAAAGACGTCGGAGCCAGTTTTGGGAAAATGTTGCAGCCAGGTTTGGGGATGCTGGATCCAGATTGGGGGCGATATTGAAGCCAGGTGGGGGAAAGTCAGACGTCGTCTGGGCAAGGTTGACTTCAATTGGAGGGAAATTCAAGCCTGAAATTTTGAGAGGAAGATGGAGACAGCTATGGGGTGGAGGGGGGATGATGGAGCCATTTTGGGATGAGGCATGTGGATGCCAGTTCAGAGGATGAAAGAGAAATCAAGGATGGCTGTGGTGGCTCACGACTGTAATCCCAGCACTTTGGGAGGCTGAGGCAGGTGGATCGCTTGAGCTCAGGAGTTGGAGACCGGCCTAGGCAACAGGACGAAACCTCATCTCTACTAAAAATACAAAAATTAGCCAGGTGTGGTGACTCGCACTTGTAGTCCCAGCTACTCGAGAGGTTGAGGTGGGAGGATTGCTTGAGCCTGGGAAGCAGAGGTTGCAGTGAGCCGAGACCATGCCACTGCACTCCAACCTGGGTGACAGAGTGAGACTGTCTAAAATATAAAAGAGAAGGTCAGAGTGCAGTGGCTCACGCCTGTAATCCCAGCACTTCGGGAGGCTGAAGTGGGTGGATCACAAGGTCAGGAGTTTGAGACCAGCCTGGCCAATATGGTGAAACCTTGTCTGTACTAAAAATACAAAAATTAGCCAGGAGTGGTGGTGGGCACCTGTAATCCCAGCTACTTGGGAGCCTGAGGCAGGAGAAATCGCTTGAACCCAAGAGGTGGAGGTTGCAGTGAGCTGAAATCGTGCCATTGCACTCTAGCCTGGGTGACAGAGTGAGACTCCATCTCAAAAAAATAAAATAAAATAAAAGAGAAATGAGCGTGCAAATAATGTGTGTGCATGGGGGGTATCTATTGCACATCCCTGGGGGCTCCAGGCAAGGGGTTGTCATGGTGACTGCCTCCTGGAGGGTGGGGGCCCATGGAGACTGGAAGGAGGTCCGAGAGCATTTCTAGGAACCAGAGGGTTGAGAAGCAGCAGCTCAGGGGTTGAAATGGGGGAGGAAAGAAGGGGCCTCTCCATCATGGAAAGGGGTGCTCTTACCCACAGCCTAGGCAACCCAGGCCTTTTGCACACCACCCTCTTTCCAGGCCTCCTGTCCACCCCCACACGTCTGCATAATCCTGACCGTGTGCCGACCTGCTCAGAACCCTGTCCTGGTGACAAACAAACTACAGGTCCAGCAATAGGAGAACGAGTGAACATCTGACCCTTTACGCAATTTATACAGTGGAATATTACATAGCACTTAAATGAACTGGAGCTGTATAGCTAGACATGGATAAATCTCACAAGTTCATAATGTGGGCAAAAAAATAAATTTTAAAGCAAGTTGCAAGATACAAATAGTATGATACCATTTATAGAGAGTCTGAAACCGTGTAAAACAGTATATTATTTCTGGATACAAGTCTATGGAGCATGGGATAAAAATCTACTTGGATGAATAGACAGTACGTTCATTCTGGATGCTGGGTTCCTTAAGAGAAGACTAGAGCGAGTGGGACCAGGAGAGGTGGCAGGAGGAGGCTGCACGCATTTGTAATTCATTCTTTTTTTTTTTTTTTCTTGAGATGGAGTTTTGCTCTGTTGCCCAGGCTGGAGTGCAGTGGCACAGTCTGGGCTCATTGCAGCCTCTGCCTCCCAGGTTCAAGCAATTCTGCCTCAGCCTCCCAAGTAACTGGGACTACAGGCACCTGCCACCACACCCAGCTAATTTTTATGTTTTTAGTAGAGACAGGGTTTCACCATGTTGACCAGACTTGCCTTGAACTCCTGACCTCAGGTGATCCACCCGCCTCGGCCTCCCAAAGTACTGGGATTACAGGCGTGAGCCACCGCACCTGGCTTATTCTTTAAAACAAAAATCAGGCCAGTTTGCAGTGGCTCACACCTATAGTTCCAGCACTTTGGGAGGCGAAGGAGGGAGGATTGTTTGAGACCAGGAGCAGGAGTTCCAGACCAGCATGCACAATATAGCAAGACCTCATCTATAACAAAAAATTAAAAAATAAAATTAGCAGGGTGTCCCCGTTGCTTGGGAGGCTGAGGTGGGAGGATCGCTTGAGCCCAGGAGTTCGAGGCTGCAGTGAGCCATGATCACGCCATGGCACTCCAGCCTGGGCAACAGAGTGAGACCCTGTCTCTAAAGACAAAAGCAACAACAAAAACCTGAACCAAGAGAACAAATGATCGTGTGAGCTGTGGCTAGGATGGTAGGCCCAGAGGTGTTTATTAAGCTTGTCTTCTGTACTCTTCTGAATGTTTGAACTATTTCATCGTTTTAAAAAGCACCCATCTGTGGCTCTGCAGGGCTCTTGGAAGAAAGTCTGTCCCTTATCAAGGAATTTAAAGCCTTGTATGGCCTGCTCCCTAGTGACCTCTTCCAGCTTGACTCACCCTCCTCCTCTCCACCCAAGGAATGAACTGTCTTGCCTCTTTCCTTCCTTCATTTCCTGTTTAGCACCCATTCCCTGAGTGTCTGCCCTGTGCTGGGAGCTGGGGACACAGTGGTGACTGAGACAGCCCCAGCCCTGTCCTCCTGGGGTTTGCAGTCCAGTGAGGGATACAGATCTGTCCCCAGACAGGGACGACCCAGAGCAGGCAGGGGTGAGGTGTGGGAACCCAGGGGCTGTGGGAGCCTGAGGGTCAGGGAGGGCTTCCTGGAGGAGGGGGCATGGGGCTGAGTCCTGAAGTGTGAGTCCCGAAGTCCTGACTGGAGCATGGAGAAGAGGTGTCTACGTAGAAGCACCAGCAGATGCTGAAACCTGGAGGGTCCCGGGGTAAAGAGGAGGCTACGGGACAGCGCTAGTGAGGTATGCAGCTGCCAGAGCATGAAGACTGTGGTGACAGGCCTCAGCTTTGTCCCGAAGTCACTAGGGAGCCATGGAAGGCTTAAGAGATGGAGAAGAGCAGGTCTGTGCTTTTTCAAGGTCCTGAAAGGTGCACTGGAGGTGCTAAGACTAGAGGCTGGGGACCAGGGAGGAGGCCAGGGCAGGGAAGTGGGTAAGGGTTCTGCTTGGGGTAGGGGCTATGGGAAGGGAGTGAAAGGAGGGAGCGCAGACTGAAGAGAGGCTTAGGAGATGGAATGGGCAGGACTCAGGAAGCTGTGAAGGCAGGGACTGGGGCTGCCCTGGCCACCGCTGTGTCCCTAACACCTGCACAGGGCTGGACCCATGGCAAATACCTAGTACATTTTTTTGTTTTGTTGTTTTGTTTTTTGAGACTGAGTTTTGCTCTATCTCCCAGGCTGGAATGCGGTGGCACGATCTCAGCTCACCGCAACCTCCACCTCCTGGGTTCAAGCAATTCTCCTGCCTCAGCCTCCTGAGTAGCTGGGATTACAGGCGCCTGCCACCACGCCTGGCTTTTTTTTTTTTTTTGAGACGGAGTCTTGCTCTGTGCCCCAGGCTGGAGTGCAGTGGCGCAATCTCGGCTCACTGCAAGCTCCGTCCCCCCGGGTTCACGCCATTCTCCTGCCTCAGCCTCCCGAGTAGCTGGGACTACAGGCGCCCGCCACCTCACCTGGCTAATTTTCTTGTATTTTTAGTAGAGACGGGGTTTCACCGTGTTAGCCAGGATAGGATGGTCTCGATCTCCTGGCCTCGTGATCCGCCCGCCTCAGCCTCCCAAAGTGCTGGGATTACAGGCACGGGAGCCACCACACCTGCCCTCAAGCCATTTAAAAGCACACAATTAAGTGGCATTTAATGCATTCACAATGTTGTCCAACCATCCCCTTTATCTAGTTCCAGAGTGTCTTCCTTTCCCCAAAAGGAAACCCTGCATCCATTAGCAGTCACTTCCCATTCCCTGATTCTCTCCAGTCCTATAGGTAATTGTCAGTCTCCTTTCTGTCTCCAAGGATTTGCCTAGAGACCTGCGAGGTGACTCACACCTGTAATCCCAGCACTTTGGGAGGCAGAGGCGGGCAGATCCCTTGAGGCCAGGAGTTTGAGACCAGCCTGGGCAACATAGCAAGACCCTGTCTCAATAAATAAATAAATAAATAAAGTTGGGCATGGTGGTGCACACCTGTAGTCCCAGCTGCTGAGGAGGCTGAGGTATGAGGATCGTTTGAGCCCAGGAGTTTCAGATTGCAGTGAGCTATGATGGGGCCATTGCACTCCAGCCCTGGGTGACAGGGTGAGACCCAGTCTCAAAAAAAAAAAAAAAAAAAAATTTAGGCTTTGCCTATTCTAGACATTTCCCAATAAGTTTTTGCTGAAGACATGAATGAGGGAGAGATGACAAGGGTACTAATCAAATGGGAGAGATGAAGGGGATGAGGGGGTGTAGGCAGGTGCTCAGGAGTCTGTCCTGGATGTCTGGATGGATGGTGGGGCCTGGGTCCCCATACCATCTCTGTCCTTGGCTGACTGTGTCATCTTGGGAGGGAGCCTTCCCCTCTCTGAGCCTGTTTCTCCACGGAGTAGGAGGATCAAGAGGATCAACTTAAGACAGAGAATATTCCAGGCCAGGAGCGGTGGCTCACGCTTGTAATCCCTGCACTTTGGGAGGCTGAAGTAGGTGGATCACCTGATGTCAGGAGTTCAAGACCAGTCTGGTCAACATGGTGAAACCACATATCTACTAAAAATATAAAACTTAGCTTAGTGTGGTGGCACGCGCCTATAGTCCCAGCTACTCAGGCTGAGGCAGGAGAATTGTTTGAACCTGGGAGGCAGAGGTTGCAGTGAGCCGAGATTGTGCCACTGCACTCCAGCCTGGGTGACAAAGTGAGTGAGTGAGACTCCATCTCAAACAAAAGGGAGAATATTCCAGACATGAACATTGCTCTTAGTGACAGGGCAGGAGTAGGGTGAGGAAAGGTTCTAATGTGGATATGCAGGGAGAGCACCCAGGCACTGGAATCAGACGGTCTGAGTTCAAATCCTGACTTTGTTCTTGAATCATCGTGGGACCTTAGGCAGGTGCCTTTGCCCTTCTGAGCCTCCATTTCCTCATCAAAATGAAGATAATGAAAATCCCCACCATGGCCAGGCATGGTGGCTCATGTCTGTAATCCCAGGACTTTGGGAGGCTGAGGCAGGCGGATCACCTGAGTCCAGGAGTTTGAGTCCAGCCTAGGCAACATGGCAAGATCTCCATCTCTACTAAAAATATGAAAAATTAGCCAGACGTACTGTCATGCGCCTGTAATCCCAGCTCCTCAGGAGGCTGAGGTGGGAGGATTACTTAAGCCCAGGAAGTGGAGGCTGCAGTGAGCTGCACTCCAGCCTGGGCGACAGAGTAAGACTCTGTCTCAAGAAATAAAAACAACAAAAAAAGTCCCCACCTTGGGCTCCTGTAATCCCAGCTACTTGGGAGGCTGAGGCAGGAGAATGGCGTGAACCTGGGAGGCGGAGCTTTCAGTGAGCCGAGATTGCGCCACTGCACTCCAGCCTGGGCGATAGAGTGAGACCCCATCTCAAAAAAAAAAAAAAAAAGTCCCCACCTTATAGGCTCGTGCAGATCCAGGGGTTATTAAGTGCTCAGGTAAGTGTCTGGTACACTCACTCCAAAGTGCTCGGTACACAGAGGCACTGTCATCCACACCACCATTGTCATCAGCATCATCCATGGTCATTATTTTTTTCCCCAGGTCCTCACCTGTCAAAATGCCTATCCTGAAGAACCTGGGAGTGTCAGACCCTAAGGTGCCCCGGGCGGGGACCCTGCCCCTGAGGTCCTCTCGGAACCCCTTTGAAGAAGTTTCAGGGCTGGAGGAAGAAGAGGCCGGGGAGCTGGCGTCCCTCCCCAATGGAACATCTTGTCGCCGCCGCGCCACCCTGGAGAAGCTTGCAGGCCTGGCTCCCTTCCGTCTGGGCTGGGCCCCGGGCCGGCGGGCAGGCAGCCCCGGGGATGGGCAGTCCCGCTCTTTCCTGGGCCGTGTGCTGGTACCAGGGATACGCAGGAGCTCAGCAGATTTTGGCCTCCTGGCCCGGCTGCATGGGACCCGAGCCCATGGCGACGAGGAGGCAGCAGGGGAGGCTGCCCGGAGACTGGCCTTCCTGAGACTCGGGCGTGGATCCAAGCCCCAGCGTGCGTCCCTGGCTGAGAGAGTGGTGCCTGCAGGCGAGGCAGCTCCAGAGCCCCCACCCAAGGTCCCAGAGCCCCCAAAGATGAAGGAGCCATTGTCAGGTGAGTCCAGAGCCCTGACCCAGTCCTGGGAGAATTCCAGTGCCCATGTCCATCCCCAGCCCTGGTGGTCCCAGGCTTCATACTTAAGCCCATCCCAGCTGCCACCTGTGACCCCGACCTGCAATTCACATGGCTGACTCACATCTCCTGCCTCCATGCCAGCTCCAGCCCGTTACTACTGCCGTCCTAACTCCTGTCATCAACCTTCTTCTTCAGAGCCACCTGTTAATATACGCCCACCCTCAATCTTTGCCTCCTCCACCTGCCGTCTTCAGCCCTACTCCCACGTCTAAAGCCACGTGAATACCTGATTTTGGTCCCATCTCTCCCCCTTCCCTTTCTATCCCCAATTTCTTCAATGTCTTTATTTTATTTTATTTATTATTATTATTTTTTGAGATAGAGTCTCACTGTGCCGCCCAGGCTGGAGTGCAGTGGTGCAACCTCGGCTCACGGCAATCTCTGCCTCCTGGGTTCAAACGATTCTCCTGCCTCAGCCTCCCAAGTAGCTGATATTACAGGCATGTGCCACCACGACCAGCTAATTTTTGTATTTTACTAGAGATGAGGTTTCACCATGTTGGCCAGGCTGGTCTCAAACTCCTGACCTCAAGTGATCTGCCTGCCTCATCCTCCCAAAATGTTGGGATTACAGGTGTGAGCCACGGCACCTGGCCAATTTCTCCTTTTTATGAGGACACCACTCATATGGGATTTGGGTCTGCGCTATGATCTCACTTTAATTTGATTGCCTCTGCAAAGACCCTATTTCCAAATCAGGTGACATTCTGATGTACTGGGGTGAAGACTTCACATATCCTTTTTTTTCTGGGGGGACATAATTCAATCCCTAACACCACCCCGTCTTCATCCTCAGTCCCCATTCCTACTCCAAGCCCCAGTGTCTTCCTCAATGCCTTTTCTGTTCTCACCCCACACTTATTCCAAGCCCACCATCAGTCTCTATCTGAGACACATCCATATGCTTCTCGTACAGCTCATCCTTTCCTCCAAATGCCATCTCCTTTTGGAGACAGGGTCTCACTCTAACACCCAGACTGGAGGCTAGAGTGCAGTGGTGCAATCATGGCTCTCTGCAGCCCTGACCTCCTGGGCTCAAGCAATCCTCCCACCTTAGCAGCCTGAGTAGCTAGGATTACAGGCACATGCGATCACACCTGGCTAATTTTTACATTTTTTGTAGAGATGGGGGTCTCACTATGTTGGTCAAGTTGGTCTTGAATTCCTGGCCTCAAGTGATCCTCCTACCTCAGCTTCCCAAAGTGCTGGAATGACAGGTGTGAGCCACCACACCTAGCCCAAACACCATCCCATCTTTTTTTTTTTTTTTTTTTTTAAAGACAGAGTCTCACTCTGTTGCCCAGGCTGGAGTGCAGTGGCATGATCTCGGATCACTGCAAGCTCCGCCTCCCGGATTCACACCATTCTCCTGCCTCAGCCTCCCAAGTAGCTGGGACTACAGGCGCCTGCCACCATGCCTGGCTAATTTTTTATATTTTTAGTAAAAATGGGGTTTCACCAGGTTAGCCAGGATGGTCTGGATCTCCTGACCTCGTGATCCACCTGCCTTGGCCTCCCAAAGTGCTGGAATTACAGGCATGAGCCACCACGCCTGGCCCCAAACACCATCTTTAATATCAATGTCTATGTCCAACACCATGGCAACCCCCAGCTGGTCCAGTCCCGTTTCATATCCCATTCTTCCCCATGTTCACCTTCAACCCTTTTACACTCTTTTGGTCTCACTCTTAACCCCCAGCCCCAGGCCCCTCTCAGCACCCACCTTCCACCCATTTCCCTCCGGCAACCTCCTTTTTTTATTTTTTCCTTTGAGATGGGGTCTCACTCTGTTGCCCAGCTGGAGTGCAATGGTATAATCTCGGCTCACTGCAACCTCCACTTCCCCGGTTCAAGCAATTCTGTCTCAACCTCCCGAGTAGCTGGGATTACAGGCATGCATCACCATCCATGCCTGGCTAAAATTTTTTTCTGTATTTTTAGTAGAGATGGGGTTTTGCCATGTTAGCCAGACTAGTCTCGAAGTCCTCATCGCAGGTGATCCACCTGCCTCAGCCTCCCAAAGTGCTGGGATTACAGGCATGAGCCACCACCCCTGACCAGCAACCTCCTTATTCAGTCCTACTTGATATCCTAGTCCTTCCTCAGCCCCCAGTTTCAACTCCAACTCCAAACTCAACCTCCTCTTCATCCCTAATCTATCTTCACCCCTATCCTGAGTCCCAATCCTAAACCCTCATCCCCAACCCCTCCATCTTCAATTCCATCCATGTTCCTATTCCCAAGCCCAACTCACTTCCAGAATTCATCTTCAAACTCACATCAATTTTTTTTTTCTTTTTTGTGACGGAGTCTAGCTCTGTCATCCAGGCTGGAGTGCAATGGCGAGATCTCAGCTCACTGCAACCTTCGCCGCCCCGGTTCAAGCAATTCTCCTGTCTCAGTCTCCTGAGTAGCTGGGACTACAGGCACACACCACCATGCCCGGCTAATTTTTGTATTTTTAGTAGAGATGACGTTTCACCATATTGCTCAGGCTGGTCTCGAACTCCTGACCTCAGGTGATCTGCCCAACTCCCAAAGTGCTAGGATTACAGGCGTGAGCCACCGTGCCCGGCCTTCACATCAATCTTTACGTCCTTTCTATCCTCAGCTTTCACTTACACTCCCCTCCCCCACCTTTCCAACCTCATCCCTACCCAGATCCCAATGTCATTCTTCCCTCCTTTCCCATTTCTGTCCAGACTCCCACCCGACTTAATCCTAACCCTAAACTCCCTCATCCCCACCCCCACCTTCCCTCCATCCTCACCTCCAGCCCCATCCCCATCCTTGTCCCAATCCCCATCTTAATTCACTGCCATCCCCAACCCTGCCTCTATCTCTGCTCCTGTGCCTGAGCTCTGCTTTTAGCCCTGAGGCCTGAGCTGCTCCAGGGCTGGGGACTCAGGAGAGCCTTTTCTGTCCTCTGATGCCCTCCGCGTTCTGGCCAGAGGCTATTTCAGCCCCAGCTCCCTGGGGAGTGGGAGGGCACTGGAGGGAGGTGAGGAGGGGGTGACTAGAGCCCCGCCTTCTGGAAACGGATGGGCAGAAATAGCGCTGGCCAGGAAATAGTTTCTCTGCCAGGGAGGAAGTGGAGGGGGGTGGAGGTGTCGAGGGTAACCCTGGGCTGCCAGGACCCTCCTTCAGCCTCAGAGGCCTTCCAGCCCCACGACTCCCCTTTCTTGAGGCAGTCTGAACTCATCAGAGGGCCAGATCACCCCACAGCCATCCCCACCCCAAAAAGACCCCATCAGTGGTCCCATATCCTCTCCTCATCTCCAAGCCCCCACCCTGCCCCTCCTGCTCCCACCGCTGCCTCCATCCCTCTCCCCCTTACCTGGCTCCTCTCTCAACCCTCTCGCCTCCTCCAACCCCTCCTCCATTTCTCCATCCCGCAACCTCCCGAGATCCCTTCCTCAGTCACAGGCATTTTTCTTTTCTCTCTCTCTCTTTTTTAAGTTTTTATTTATTTATTTTTGAGATGGAGTCTCACTCAACATGTTGCCCAGGCTGGAGTGCAGTGGCGCAATCTCGGCGCCCTGCAACATCCGCCTTCCGGGTTCAAGCGATTCTCCTGCCGCGCCCTCCCGAGTAGCTGATATTATAGGGGTATGCCACTACGCCCTACTAATTTTTGTATTTTTAGTAGAGACGAGGTTTCGCCGTGTTGGCCAGTCTGGTCTTGAACTCCTGACCTCAAGTGATCCGCCAGCCTCGGCCTCCCAAAGTGCTGGGATTACAAGCATGAGCCCCTCACCCTGTCCCCTCCCCTACATCCTTTACCCAACACCCTTCTTTCTTGCTCTTCTCCGGGCTCTTCTCTGCCCCCAACACCTTCCCGCCTCCTGTAACCCTCTTCCCGTCATCTCCCTTCCCTTCCTAAGCACCCACCCTACCCCTGCGTCCGGCATTGCCCCCATCCCCCAGCGCACTGCTGACCTCCCGCCTTCCCCCCTGCAGTGCTGGAGATCCTGAGCCTGATCCAGCAGCGCGAACTAGCGCGCGCGGACGAGCACATCCTGGAGCTGGAGGCCGAGGAGCTGGCGCCGTCGGGGGGCGGCGCACCAGGGCCTCCCAAGGCCGAGGGCGCTGGCGGGGGCCGCCGGGCGCGGGACGTGGCGCTGCTGTACGAGGCCCTGCAGCGTGAGCTGTGGGCGCTGGTGCGCGAGACGCTGGCGGGCCCCGGGCCGGGCGCGTGCGCCGGGGTAGGCGCTGTGGCGCAGCTGGGCCAGGTGCTGGTGCAGGAGGAGGCGGCGGATGGGCGTCGGGGGCCAGGGGCGGCCCGCAAGCTGCGCGCCCGCTGGGCCGAAGCTGTGGCACGCGCGGCCCGGGAGCGCCTAGAGGCGGCGGCTCCCGGGGCGCCCGGAGGTCTGGCCGGGCAGCTGGAGGCGCTGCGGGCGCGGTTGCTGGAGGATATGGCCGTTGTGCGGGGCCGCCTGGCCCCCGCCTACCCCGCCGGCCTGGGCTCCTTCGGCGTCTACCTGCGCGGCTACCACGGGGCCCTGGCCGAGTGGCTGGGGGCCTCTGCCCGTCGCAGGCTGCCGCTGGCCGACCGCTACGCGCTGCTGCACTGGCACAATCAGGTCTACCCCAGGTGAGCTGGGCTCGGTTGCCCAAGGTCGGGTGAAACCCCCAGCCCCAACCCCCCAGCACTGGCCTCTTCAGACATTAAGGACCTTGGGACAGCTGACCTTACAGTCCTAGCACTTAACACCATTGACCCATCCAGTCGTCAGCACCGCTGACAGTTATAATCCTAGAATCGATTGCTACCCAGGCTTCCGGTTCCAGCACCTTACTGCCACGAACCCTTGCAGTCCTAGAAGAGCTCCGGCACCACTGTTGTCCAAGAACCTCAGCGCTCTGTCAACACTTACACTCTAGATCGCCTCACTGCCCACCCTTCCAGTCCCCGAATCTTAGCACCGTTGATTCCTCCAGTCCTAGAACCTTCGCGTGTCTACGTTTCCGTTCCTAAAATCTCAACACCATTCATTCTTCTAGACCTACATACAACCTTAGCATCATCGGACAGTTACACTCCTAGCACCTAAGTAACACCGATGCTTCCAGTCTTAGAATCCTAGCATTCCCACCCTTTCAGACCTAGAACCTATTGGCACCATTGAGTCTTCAAGTTCTACAATTGTAGCACTATCAACAGTTTCAATCCTAGTAGCTCAGCACCGTGGGCTCACCAGTCCAAGAACCTGGGCTTCATGACACTTACGCTACTGGAATCTTAGCTGTTCACACTTTGAGTCCTAGAGTTTTAGCACTGTTGACCATTCCTTCCTAGAACCATAGCCCCACTGACCCTTAACCTTAATACAATGACACTTAGAATTCTAGAATCCTGCACTGCTCTCTCTTTAGAGCCTAGGTCAGTAGTAGTGTTGACATTTCCAATCTTAGAACTTAGAATTGATGACTCAACCATAGAAACTTAGTACCAATGAACCTTTGAATCGTAAACCTTAGCCTCATTCCCTCTTTCGGTCTTAGAACCTCAACACTGTTGATCCTTCTAGTTTTAGGACTTTATTTATTTATTTATTTATTTATTTATGAGACGGAGTCTTGCTCTGTTGCCGAAGCTGGAGTGCAGTGCTATCATCTCCGCCCAACGCAACCTCCGCCTTCCGGATTCAAGCAATTCTCCTGCCTCAGCCTCCCAAGTAGCTGGGATTTATATAGGCACCCACCACCATGCACAGCTAATTTCTGTATTTTTAGTAGAGATGGGGTTTCACCATGTTGGCCAGGCTGGTCTTGAACTCCTAACCTCAGGTGATCCACTTGACTCGAACTCCCACAGTGTTGGGATTACATGCCAACCGTGGGATTACGAGCCACCATGCCCAGCCTAATTTTTTCGTATTTTTAGTAGAGGCGGGCTTTTACCATGTTGGCCAGGCTGGTCTCGAACTCCTGACCTCAAGTGATCCATCCACCTTGGCCTCCCAAAATGCTTCGATTACAGGTGTGAGCCACCACACCTGGCCCAGTTTTAGGACTTGAGTGCTGTTCACCCCTTGAATTCTATACGGGTAGCCCCCAGAACCTCAGTACCATGGTCCCTCCCAGTCCTAGAATCTTACTACTCTTGAGACTTTGTGTCCTAAAACATACCCATTCTTGTGGCCGGGGGATGGAATATGGTGATTAGCTACCTCCAGGTCACCTGTCTACCCCAGAGAAAAGGGAGTTAGCCACATCCAAGCCACACCTTGGGCAGTGAAGGGGGTGGGTGTTTCTTCCAACAAAATCAGGGTGCTGTCACCAGAAGACTGGGAAGATCTCATTTGGGAATGTATGTTGATAATGCTCTCATGTTATCTATAAGGGATGGAGGCAGGATAGGGAGTCCAGAAAGCTTCCTAAAGTGCTGGGAACTGGGTTTGGTCCAATTTGTAGGGAGATGGTGTTTATAATTGAGAGGATGCCGTGAGCCCAAGTCTGGGGTATATGGGGGTGGATATTGATGATATCACATAGCTCCAGGCATGTAAGCAAGTAGAAGGTGGGGAGCAAGGGCTGGACTGGGGAAGCCTGCAAGGCCAGGTAAGGGAGCAGGGCTTCAGAGCATAGGCGCAAAGGGAACTTCTGTCTGGTGAAACGGAGCATGGGCGAAGCCTTGCGTGTCAGATCTTCAAGCCTGGACTTGACCCTTAAATATCATGCCCGGACACCATCCATCAGGGAGCTGACTCAGAGAGCTGGAGCCGGGGAAGCAACAATTCCAAAGACTTCCTCTGAGGGATGAGCAGAGCTGACTTAGAGAGAGGAAGGGAGTGGCCTAGGGTCACAGAAACAGTGGGTAGGAGGGTGTAGGGAAGGGTCCAACTGCCCAGCCCCACTTTTCACAGACCTCCTTTTCTCTCACCCCCACCCCCAGAGAGGTCTTAGGGTTGGTGGACATGGCTGCCCTGGAGAATGGGGAGCTGGGGCCCCTTTTGTCCCCTGGCACCCTGCGGGGTTTGGAGGATGAATGCGTCACAGATGTTAAGGTACCTGGGACTTTGCATTTTGGAAGTGGGAGGTGCTGTGGAGGGAGGGAGGGGGTCACAGTGTGCTTGGGAGGCCTGTCCCCTCCCCCTTTCACTCTTTCCAGCTCCCTTTCCCCTTTATGAATTTCTGAGCTCTGTCCATACGCCATAGACACAAAGGCCGCCTGTACAGACACTTAGTAAAGGTTCAGTATATCTGGACACTTCAAACCTTAGAGTACAAGAAAATCACAGAACTGGGCCGGGCACGGTGGCTCACGCCTATAATCCCAGCACTTTGGGAGGCCGAGGTGGGTGGATGACGAGGTCAGGAGATCAAGACCATCATGGCTAACATGGTGAAACCCCGTCTCTACCCAAAAAATACAAAAAATTAGCCAGGCGTGGTGGCGGGCGCCTGTAGTCCCAGCTACTCGGGAGGCTGAGGCAGGAGAGTGGCGTGAACCCGGGAGGTGGAGGTTGCAGTGAGCCAAGATGGTGCCACTGCACTCCAGCCTGGGTGACAATGCGAGACACCGTCTCAACAACAACAACAACAAAAATTGTTTTGTGAAACATTTAAAAAGTTAGCTGGGTGTGGTGGCATGTGCCTGTAGTCTCAGCTACTCAGGAATCTGTGGCAGGAGGATTGAGTCCAGGAGTGTGAGGCTGCAGTGAGCCATGATGGTGCCACTGCACGCCAGCCTGGGGGACAGAGCAAGACGTGGCCTCTAAAGAAAAACAATATTTAATATAAATAATACTTAATACATATTATGTAATAGTAGGATTTATATTAAATATATTTAATTTAATGTATATTAAATATAAATATTAAATATACATCATTTGTGTATATGTATTAACATAAATGTGTATACACATTGTAAATAATATACACGTGTACATTAATGTACGTATATGTATATTAATGTACATGTGTCTTTTTTTTTTTTTGAGATGGAGTTTCGCTCTTGTTGCCTAGGCTGGAGTGCAGTGGCACGAACTCGGCTCACTGCAACCTCCTCCTCCTGGGTTCAAGTGATTCTCTTGCATCAGCCTCCCAAGTAGCTGGGATTACAGGCACGCACCACCACGCCCGGCTAATTTTGTATTTTTAGTAGAGACGGGGCTTCTGCATGTTGGCCAGTCTGGTCTCGAACTGTGTCAACCCTTAGGTGATCTGCCCACCTAGGCCTCCCAAAGTACTGGGATTACGTGCATGAGCCACTGCGCTCGGCCAAACCACAGACTTTTGATATAAAGTTCCAAACCACAGAGTTAGGAGTGGGAAGGGCTGTGGAAGTTTTCTGGCTCAGCCTCCCTCCCCAGCATCACCTTGACAAGCTCACAGCTAGAAACCAGAACTGCTTGGGGCTAAGGGCTAGGGGATTGTGGTGGGAAAAAGAGATAGCAAAAGACCCCCAGGCAGCCCCCAAGTCCTGCCTGTCTCCCATCTCCCCACTGTAGGCTCAGACCAGGGCCGCCCTTCTCCGAGTGCTGCAGGAGGACGAGGAGCACTGGGGGAGCCTGGAGGACCAGCACAGCAGCCTGGCCCAGGATGTGTGTGAGGTAGGAGGTGGAGGGAGGCTTGGGGATGGACTGGACGGCGCAGGCGTGGGAAAGTGAGACCTTGCCCCCTCCTCACCTCTTCTCGTCGCCCTGGACCTCGCAGCTGCTGGAAGAGCACACAGAGCGAGCGCCCCGCATCAGCCAGGAGTTTGGGGAGCGGATGGCCCACTGCTGCTTGGGGGGACTGGCAGAGTTCCTGCAGAGGTAGGGGGACCTGGGAGCACGGGTTAGCTCTGCTGGGGTTGGGCATCGGGGCCTGGGATCCTACAGAGAGAGGAGAGATGAGAGGGAGTCACCTGAGGACAGGTAGAGTGCAAATGCAGGGGTGGTGGCTTTGGCAGCCTGGGTGCCCAGCCAGGAACCCTGACCCAGCAGCGCCCCATCTGTCCCCTTTCCTCCCACCAGCTTCCAGCAGCGCGTGGAGCGATTCCATGAGAACCCAGGAGTCCGGGAGATGCTACCTGATACCTATATCAGCAAGACCATCGCCCTGGTCAACTGCGGCCCCCCGCTGAGGTGAGGGCATCCCCGGTGTGATGGAGGGAGGACCAATCCAAGGTGGAAGCTGACCTGGGATGCCCGGATCCTGGGTGGGGATTGAAGAACTGATTCAGGGGAGCCTGAGCATGGCACCTTAGAAGCATAAAATCTGCGAGTCCTTGAAACAGCCATAGTACCACAGAGCATCTGAATATTGGAATGTTCGAATTATAGAAACCTAGACTCCAGACTCAAGACTCTTAAGAATGACAATTTTTTTGTTTGTTTTTTTGCCTTTTCATCCTTTTTGATTAGTTTAATTTAAAAAAAAAAGATGGGGGCTGGGTGTGGGGGCTCACGCCTGTAATCCCAGCACTTTGGGAGGCCGAGGCAGGTGGATCATGAGGTAAGGAGAGCGAGACCATCCTGGCTAACACGGTGAAACCCCATCTCTACTAAAAATATGAAAAAATGGCTGGGCGCGGTGGCTCAAGCCTGTAATCCCAGCACTTTGGGAGGCCAGGGCGGGCGGATCACAAGGTCAGGAGATCGAGACCATCCTGGCTAACACCGTGAAACCCCGTCTCTACTAAAAAAATACAAAAAACTAGCCAGGCGTGGTGGCGGGCGCCTGTAGTCGCAGCTACTCAGGAGGCTGAGGCAGGAGAATGGCATGAACCCGGGGGGCGGAGCTTGCAGTGAGCCGAGAT
>NC_037687.1:22452546-22468420 GCF_003255815.1 Theropithecus gelada | reverse complement strand
CTAATTTTCTTGTATTTTTAGTAGAGACGGGGTTTCACCGTGTTAGCCAGGATGGTCTCGATCTCCTGACCTCGTGATCCACCCGCCTCGGCCTCCCAAAGTGCTGGGATTACAGGCTTGAGCCACCACGCCCGGCCCCAGCTTGCTATCTTAAATGTACAGACTTCGTAGCAACAGCAAACACATTCTCAGGACTCACTGTGCCAGGTGCTTGAGAGTATCGGCTCGTTTAATTCTCACCGCAATCCTGCGAGATGGGCTGTAGGTTCATTTTACAGGTGAGGAAGATGAGACCAGCAAGTGGCAGAGCCCATTGCGAATCTACAGTCTTAATCTATAAACCACTGTGTGGCCGGGTATGGTGACTCACGCCTGTAATCCCAGCACTTTGGGAGGCCGAGACTGGCGGATCACGAGGTCAGGAGATGGAGACCATCCTGGCTAACACGGTGAAACTCCGTCTCTACTAAAAATACAAAAAATTAGCTGGGCGTGGTGGCAGGTGCCTATAGTCCCAGCTACTAGGGAGGCTGAGGCAGGAGAATGGCATGAACCCGGGAGGTGGACGTTGCAGTGAGCCAAGATTGTGCCACTGCACTCCAGCCTGGGCGACAGAGTGAGACTCCGTCTCAAAAAAAAAACAAAAAACAAACAAAAAACACTACGTATGTTTGCTTTTTTGTTTTTGTTTTTGAGACAGAGTCTCGCTCTGTCACCCAAGCTGGGATTACAGGTATTAGCCACTGTCTCTGGCTTTATAAACCACTATGTATGTTTTGAGAGAGAGAGAGAGACAGACAGAGACAGAGAGAGCAGAAGCAAAAGAAACAGGGAAAGACTGAGAAAACAAGATAGGTGAGGGAGGAAGGAAAGGAGAGAGACTGGGACAGAAGGACAAAGGGAGAGACATCAGAACCAGCTAGAGATAGACCGCTCATGGTGGCTCACGCCTGTAATCTTAGCACTTTGGGAAGCCAAGGCGGGCAGATCACTTGAGGTCAGGAGTTTGAGACCAGCCTGGCCAACATGGTGAAACCGCATCTCTACTAAAAATACAAAAAATTAACCGGGCATGGTGGCAGGTGCCTGTAATCCCAGCTACTCGGGAAGCTGAGGCAGGATAATCGCTTGAACCTGGGAGGCAGAGGTTGCGGTGAGATGAGATCATGCCACTGTACTTCAGCCTGGGCAACAGAGAGAGACTCTGTCTCAAAAAAAAAAAAAAAAAGAAAAAGAAAAAAAAAGAACCAGCTAGAGACATGAAGAGATAGGACACAGTGCTGTGCTTGCATGCCTGTGTGAGTGTATGAATGGCTGTAGGCTTTTGAGGGAGTGTGTGTGTGTGTGTGCCGTGTGCATGAGTATGCATGTGTGTGTGAGCATCAGCCAGGGTGTGGACCCTGGGAGAATCACCAGGGCCCAGGCATTATGTGGGTTCCCTCATGCCTTGCTCCATTTTTGGAGGTTCAGTAAACAGAGCTGGCCAGGCACGGTGGCTCACACCTGTAATCCCAGCACTTTGGGAGCTGAGGCGGGAGGATCGCTTAAGCCCAGGAGTTGGAGACCAACCTGGGCAACATAGTAAGACGTTATCTCTACAAAAAATAAAAAACAATAAGCTGGGTGTAGTGGTGCATGCCTGTGGTTGCAGGTACTTGGGAGGCTGAAGTGGGAAGATTGCTTGAGCCCAGGAAGTCAAGGATGCAGTGAGCCGTGTTCGCACCATTGCACTCCAGCCTGGGAGATAGTGCAAGACTCTGTCTCAAAAAAGAAAAAAACAAACACCCTGCCAGGCGCAGTGGCTCACACGTGTAATCCCAGCACTTTGGGAGGCCAAGGCGGGCAGATCACAAAGTCAAGAGATCGAGACCATCCTGGCCAACACGGTGAAACCCCTTCTCTACTAAAAATACAAAAACTAGCTGGGCATGGTGGCAGGTGCCTGTAATCCCAGCTACTCAGGAGGCTGAGGCAGGAGAATTGCTTGAACTGAGAGGCGGAGCTTGCCATGGGCCGAGATGGCGCCACTGCATCCCAGCCTGGTGACAGAGTGAGACTCTATCTCAAAAGAAACAAACAAACAAAAAACCCCCAGCAACACGCTAGACATGGTGGGTCACACCTGTTGTAATCCCAGCACTTTGGGAGGCTGAGGTGGGAGGATCGCTTGAGCTCAGCAGTTCGAGACTAGCCTGGGCAATACAGTGAGACCCTACCTTAAAAACAAAAACAAAAACAAACAATAAAAGAAAACTGGGCTGCTGTCAGGGTGAGAGAACAGGAGGGGGTGCTGAGGCTGAGCTGAAGAGGGAATTAGACCCCCCCCCCGTGGATACCATCCTGGGGATGTCTCCGAACCTCACATGCCCTGTGTCCACCCAGACTGCAGCCTCTCCCCCAACCCTCCCCTTGCCCCTGTATCAGGGAGAGACCCACAACCTGCCCATCTCCAGGGTCTCTGGTCTCCTCCAGATACCTCCTTTCCCTCCCCATGGGCGGTGGTCACTCACTTCATCCTATGAATTCTACCACTTGGATTCTCCTCTTCCCCCTCCTCACTCTTTCATCCCCTCCCTATCTCCGCTTTCCCCTTTGTTCCAGCCTCCTCCCATTTTGGTAAAGCACAAATCTGACCCTCTCCCTCCCCAGCACAAAACTGGCCATGACTCCCTTCTGCCCTCAGGAGAAAGCTGGGGCTTCTCCCCCAGCCCAGGAGGCCCTGTGCACCCCAGGCCTGCCCCAGCCTCACCTCTCCCCTCCCTGTCTTATACCTGGAATAAGCCTCAAAACCGGCTTCAGGGTCGCACAGCTCCCCTCACCCCCAAAACACACACTTCAAAAGGCCCAAGCTTGGTTTAATGCTCTCCGTCACGGTCTTAAAGTTATTATTATTTTTTGTTCTGGACGGGGAAAAAGAGTTTTGTTTTTGTTTTTGTTTTTAGAGATAGAATCTTGTTCTGTCGCCCAGGCTGGAGTGCAATTGCATGATCATAGCTCACTGCAGCCTCAACCTCCTGGGCTTACGCGATCCTCTCATGTCAGTCTCCTAAGCAGCTAGGACCACAGTGTGGGCCACCATGCCCAGCTAATTTAAAAAAAAAAATTACAGAGAGGGAGTCTCACTATGCTGCCCTGGGCTCAAGCAATTCTCGAGCCTCAGCCTCCCAAAGGGCTGGGATTACAGGCATGAGCCACCGTGCCCAGCCCTTAACATTTTTTTGTTGTTGTTGTTGTTGAGATGGAGTTTTTCTCTTGTTGCTGAGGCTGGAGTGCAGTGGCTCAATCTCAGCTCACTGCAACCTCCACCTCCCAGGTTCAAGAGATTCTCCTGCCTCAGCCTCCCGAGTAGCTGGGATTACAGGCGCCCGCCATCACACTCAGCTAAGTTTTTGTATTTTTAGTAGAGATAAGGGTTTCACCTTGTTGGCCAGGCTGGTCTTGAACTCCTGACCTCATGATCCACCTACCTCAGCCTTCCAAAGTGCTGGAATTACAGGCATGAGCCATCATGCCTGGCCCCTTAATAATTTTTCAATAAGTCTGCCTGGTCAAAAGACAGTTTTTAAAATGATGAACTCAATTCATTTGGTGCATTTGCAAGGTGCAATGCTTTCCTTCATTAACCAGTGAAAGAAGTTAGAAATTAACTTCCCCCAGAATCAGCAAATGGCAAACACATTTCCTTGAAAGTCACAGTTGCATATATATACAGTGCATTCTAGAAAAGAGGGGGCAAGACAGGTTCCACCCACTTTCACAAGTTTCATCAAATACCGGATCTACTCAAGGGTGGAGAGAAAAGGCAACTTTCAAAAAGGAGGATGTTATTAACTGAGGCATTTACTATATTCCTTCCTAAGTGCCCCAGATGGGGAACCTGTTTTCTCAACCAGATCTAGGAAGTGGAATGTGGAAGCAATTCGTCCTCCTCCCCTTAAGGGCTGTGCATAGTTAATAAATTTTAAAAATATGTCTTAAAGTTCTTACTTTTTCTTTCTTTCTTTTTTTTTTTTTTTGAGACAGGGCCTCCCTCTGTTACCCAGGCTGGAGTGCAGTATCATGATCATATTTTACCGCAGCCTTGAACTCCTGGGCTCAAGCGATCCTCCCACCTCAGCCTCCTGAGTAGCTGGGACTACAGGCACATGACACCATACCTAGCTAATTTTTATTATTTTTATTTGTTTACTTATTTTTGAGACGGACTCTTACTCTGTCACCCAGGCTGGAGTGCAGTGGTGCGATCTCGGCTCACTGCAGCCTCCACCTCCCAGGTTCAAGCAATTCTGCTGTCTCAGCATCCAGAGTAGCTGGAACTACAGTTGCACGCCACCACACCCGGCTAATTTTTGTATTTTAGTGGAGACAGGGTTGAACTCCTGACTTCAGGTGATCCACCCGCTGCAGCCTCCCAAAGTGCTAGGATTACAAGCGCGAGCCACCACGCCCAGTCCCAGCTAACTTTTAAATGTTTTGTATAGAAGGGGTCTCGCAATGTCAGGCTGGTCTCAAACTCCTGGGCTCAAGCTACCCTCCTGCCTCGGCCTCCCAAAGTGCTGGGATTACAGGTGTGAACCACTGTGCCCAGCCCTTAATTTTTTTTTTTTTGAGATTGAGTCTTACTCTGTCACCCAGGCTGGAGTGCAGTGGCGCCATCTTGGCTCACTGCAAGCTCTGCCTCCCGTATTCACGCCATTCTCCTGCCTCAGGCTCCCGGGTAGCTGGGACTACAGGCGCCCACCACCACGCCTGGCTAATTTTTTTGTATTTTTAGTAGAGATGGGGTTTCACCATGTTAGCCAGGATGGTCTGGATCTCCTGACCTTGTGATCCGCCCGCCTCGGCCTCCCAGAGTGCGGGGACTACAGGCGTGAGCCACCGCGCCCGGCCCCTTAATAATTTTTAAATGAAGTCCCCTGTTTTCATCAGCCACTCTGACGTTTTTGCTGGTCCTCTCCCTGGCATGCCCATCTGAAATCTGAACTGTCTTAATACTCACGATTTTCTCCCATTGAGCCACTCCCTCCCCCATCCCTCCCTTGGCTAAGGAAGGTCATCACCAGGGCATCAGTTCTGGTGTCCCTTCCTCCAGGAAGCCCTCCTAGGCTCTATGCTGAGTCAGGCATCCCCTCTGGGCTTCCTAAACCCCTGGGCTCCCGGATCCCAGCCTTGCCAGCTTTTGGTCATCACTACCTGGGGACCAGTCTGTCTCCCCTTCTGGACTGTGAGTCCCAGGATGCCAGGGCTGGGGCTATCTGTTCCCCATGTGTTCCGAGCACCACACAGCTTGGGTTCACACGGAGCAGGGTTCCAGGAACAAATTCCTAAGTGAAGAAGGAGGGTGGGAGGGAGGAGAGCCATTACCCCCTACTCTGTCCCTGCCAGCCACACTTCAACAAGCTGATGCGCCGGAAGTGGCTGAGCAGCCCGGAGGCCCTGGATGGCATCGTGGGCACGCTGGGTGCCCAGGCCCTGGCCCTGCGCAGAATGCAGGATGAGCCTTACCAGGTGCGCCTGCCTGAGGGGAGGGGAGGTGAGGGTGGAGGAGAAGAGGGGAGGAGGAAAGGGGAAAGGGGCGGGAAGAGGGGAGGTTGGGAGAGCAAGAACACTCCTGCTGGAGGAAAGCCCTCTAAGGTGGGGAGCGGCTCCCTATGGATGGAAGAGGTGGCCCCTGCCCAGGGTCTGCGGGGAGGCGTGTGCGTGGAACTGGGGTGTAAGGCGGGGTGCAGACTGAGTCAGGGCCCCTGAGAGTGGAGCTTGGGGAATAGGGAGAGGCTGGGATGGAGCACCCTTTGGGGGCCGGCAGGGGCTGTCTGCGGGCTTATTAGGGGGCCAGGGAAGACATCCTAGGATGGGGCTGGGGGCTGGGGCGTGGGCACGGGAAGGGTGCCCATGGGTGCCTGAGTGGATATGGGCGAGTGGGGCGGGGCTGGCCTTCAGACTGGCGGGATGGGAGTCAGTGGGGCATGGCTCACACCCCTCGGGCTTCCCTCCTCCGCTTCCAGGCGCTGGTGGCCGAGCTGCACCGGCGGGCGCTGGTCGAGTACGTGCGGCCCCTGCTCCGTGGGCGCCTGCGCTGCAGCTCGGCGCGGACCCGCAGCCGCGTGGCTGGGAGGCTCCGGGAGGACGCTGCGCAACTGCAGAGGCTGTTCCGGCGGCTGGTCAGTGTCGGGACGCGGTTGGGGGGCTTTCAGAAACCAGGACAAGGCTTGGCTTCCGAGAATCTCAGGTCTCAAAAGCCAGGGGGAGAGGGGCAGGGCTCAGGACAGAAACTCTCAGCCAACTTCTGGTCAATAGCAACCAGTAACTTTGATCCACACCCTTTGCACTTAAAACCTGGCTTTCTTGCTCTGAGAACTCGCCTCCGGGCGCTTTCCTTGGCTGTTAAGGCGAATAATGGTCCCTATCCATTGTTTTGAGGATCAGATTGGTTAATTCCTGTTAAGTACTTAGGACGGTGCCTGCCTCAGAGTTAAAACTCCTTGCATTACCAAAATTACCCGGGTGTGGTGGCTCATGCCTGTAGTCCCAGCTACTTGGGAGGTTGAGGCAGGAGAATCCCTTGAACTAAGAGGGGGAGGTTGCGGTGAGCCGAAATCCTGCCACTGCATTCCAACCTGGAGACTCAGTCTCAAAAAAAAAAAAAAAGACTCCATGAACGTACAGAGAAGATACATGCAAGAGAAATGCAGAAATCCTAACATTTCTAAACCCTGGAATTAAAAACCGCCAGATCTTATTTGTACCCAGTTGTATTCAGCTGGGCTGGAAGGGCCTCATTCAGTCGCTCTTCCCGGAGTCTCAAGCCCGGAGTCCTTGGAATGTTTTCTTTGGAAAATTTTTGAGATAATTGTAGATTCACATGCAGATGTAAGAAAGAATGCAGGAAGCTTCCTTGTACACTTTATCCAGTCTCCACTCCCCCAAAGGCAAGATTTTGCAAACTTGGAAGAGGTTTGGAGAAGTGTCCCAGAGTTCCAAATTATCTGCAAAACTGGGAGGAGATTATATTATGGATTTTTCTCAAATGTGACCACAGTATGTCTTCTGCTACATTTTATTTTTTATTTTTATTATTTTATTTATTTTATTTATTTATTTTTGAGACAGAGTCTCGCTGTATCGCCAGGCTGGAGTGCAGTGGTGCGATCTCGGCTCACTGCAAGCTCTGCCTCCCGGGTTCACACCATTCTCCTGCCTCAGCCTCCCGAATAGCTGGGACTACAGGCGCCTGCCACCACGCTCAGCTAATTTTTTGTATTTTTTGTAGAGATGGGGTTTCACCGTGTTAGCCAGGATGGTCTCGATCTCCTGACCTCGTGATCCACCCACCTCCGCCTCCCAAAGTGCTGGGATTACAGGTGTGAGCCACTGCACCCAGCCTATTTTGATTTTTATTCTTTATTTTTGAAACAGAGTCTTGCTCCATCGCCCAGGCTGGAGTGCAGTCGTGCAGTGTCCACTCACCATAACCTCTGCCTCTCGATTTCAAGTGATTCTCCTGCCTCAGCCTCCTGAGTAGCTGGGATTACAGGTGTGCACCACCACGCCTGGCTAATTTTTGTATTTTTAGTAGAGATGGGGTTTCACCATGTTGGCCAGGTTGGTCTTGAACTCCTGACCTCTAGTGATCTGCCCACCTCAGCCTCCTCCCAAAGTGCTGGGATTACGAGCTTGAGCCACCACGCCTGGTTTCTGCTACATTTTAGAGATGGGATAACAGGCCGGGGGGGCAGGAATTGGCAGGGTCAATCTTGGGAGGGTGTGAGCCCTGCGTCCTCCCTCCCCTGCAGGAGTCCCAGGCCTTGTGGCTGGATGCCGTGGTGCCCCATTTGGCTGAAGTCCTGCAGCTGGAAGACACGCCCAGCATCCAGGTGGAGGTGGGAGTGCTGGTGCGCGACTACCCAGACATCAGGTGAGACACCCCGCCTGGGCCGGGGCTTTGCAGTGCCTGGCCGAGGTCTTCTGGTGGCCTTGGCATCCGTCCCCATGTTTCCTGCCTCCTGGGCGAGGGAGGGAGCCGGCGAGCGTGTCTGACGGCCGTTTCCTGTTGGAACCAGGGCATTATTAATACGATTTCCCTCCTTCTCCTGCCGCTGCTGCTGCCTCCGCCGCCACTGCCACCAGGGCTCACAAACAAACAGGCGGTCACAGGAAGCCCAGGGCAGGGGGGGCGCAGGGCTGCCCGGAGGCAGGAAGGGCCGGCCCGCGGGGGAGCCGCGGGGGACTCAGGGACACGCAGGGCACACGGGCGCACACGCACTGGGACAGCGGCAGGCGCAGGCGGCATTCAACGCCTGCTAGGTCACTTCCTTTCTATGTGACCTTCTCAGAGCCTCAGTTTCCTCATCCATTCCATGGGGATAATAGTATTCTCGTCATAGGGTTATTAGGGAAATTTATCATCATCAACATCATCATCATCATCCATGACTATAGTAACAATTGCAGTTCTCATTCAATGAGTTCTTATTTCAGACCTAAATAAGCATCTTACATGCCAACCTTTTTTTTTTTTTTTTTTTTTGAGACAGGGTCTTACTCTGTTTCCCTGGCTGGAGTGCAGTGGCACAATCATGGTTCACTGCAGCGTTGACCTCCTGGGCTCGAGCAGTCCTCCCACCTCAGCCTCCTGAGTAGCTGGGACCACAGGCACGCACCACAATGCCCAGCTAATTTTTTGTATTTTTTTGTAGAGATGGGTTTCACCATGTTGCCCAGGCTGGTCTCGAACTTCTGGGCTCAAGTGATCTGCCTGCCTCAGCTTCCTACAAACAGGGAAGCATGAGCTACCGTTGCCCAGCCCATGCCAACTTTATAAGGGGTATTTTGTTGTTGTTGTTTTGCTTTGTTTTTTGAGACAGAATCTCACTTTGTCGCCCAGGATGAAGTGATCTCAGCTCACTGCAACCTCTGTCTCCTGGGTTCAAGCGATTCTTCTGCCTCAGCCTCCCAAGTGTAGGCATGTGCCACCACACCCAGCTAATTTTTGTATCTTTAGTAGAGAGCGGGTTTCACCAAGTTGGCCATGCTGGTCTTGAACTCCTGAGCTCTGGTGATCCACCTGCCTCTGCCTCCCAAAGTGCTGAGATTGCAGGTGTGAGCCACTGCACTTGGCCTGTAAGGGGTATAATTAAAGCTATTGAAATACCACGCCTAGCAAGTGGCAAAGGTGGAACTTGAACCCAGGCAGTAGACTGGCTCTAAAACTAGTGCACCAGATTGGCTGGGCACGGTGGCTCATGCCTGTAATCTCAGCACTTTGGGAGGCTGAGGCAGGCGGATTACCTGAGGTCAGGAGTTCGAGGCCAGCCTGGCCAACATGGTGAAACCCCATCTCTACTAAAAATACAAAAATTAGCCAGGTGTGATGGCACACGCCTGTAATCCCAGTTACTCGGAAGGCTGAGGCAGGAGAATTGCTTAAGCCCGGGAGGCAGAGGTTGCAGTGAGCCAAGATTGTGCCACTGCACTCCAGCCTGGCCAACAGAGCTAGACTCTGTCTCAAAAAAAAAACAACAAAAAAAAACTAGTGCACCAGATCAACACACTACACAACCATGTGACAGTGCTGGATGGTGGTGGCAGTGGTGGTGGCTGCTGGAGCACTGCCAGTCCCTGCAGTGCTATTCAGGCAGACAGACATTCTATACTCAGAAACAGAACCCCAGAAAAACAAGGAGTGAGGCATGAGTGGGTTTCAGTTTCAGCACTGAGGGTGGGGGTCCTGGAACTGATTCAGGGTGGTCAGTTCTGGTTCTGGGGGATAGGGTCATGTCCTTGGGAAGGCGCAGATTCCTGGAGTCCCATGGGGTCCCAAGAAGTCCCAGTATTCTTGCTGATAATGGAGTTTCTGAACTTGAATATTGGATCATGAGTCAGAACTTAAATCTGTAGCTAAGTTTGAGAGTTTGCTAGCTGGGTTGGGTTTAGGGGGTTGAGCTTGAGAAGATTAGGAGGTGCCTAGGGCTGAGGATTTAGGGGGAGTGGGGTACAAGGTTTCTTTCTTTTTTTTTTTTCTTGAGACGGAGTCCTGCTTGTTGCCCAGGCCTGAGTGCAGTGGTGCGATCTCGGCTCACTGCAAGCCCCACCTCCCGGGTTCATGCCGTTCTCCTGCCACAGCCTCCTGAGTAGCTGGGACTACAGGCGCCCGCCACCACGCCCGGCTAATTTTAGTACTTTTAGTAGAGACGGGGTTTCACCGTGTTGGCCAGGATGGTCTCAATCTCCTGACCTCGTGATCCGCCTGCCTCGGCCTCCCAAAGTGCTGGGATTGCAGGCGTGAGCCACCGCGCCCAGCCTCTGTTTTTTTTACTTTTGAAACGGAGTCTCACTCTATCACCTGGGCTGGACTGCAGTGGCACGATCTCAGCTCACTGCAACCTTTGCCTCCCAAGTTCAAGCGATTCCCTTGCCTCAGACTCCCGAGTAGCTAGGATTATAAGCGCCTGCCACCACACCCAGCTATTTATTAATTATTATTATTATTATTTATTTTTAGTACAGATAGGGTTTCGCCACGTTGGCCAGGCTGGTCTCGAACTCCTGACCTAAGGTTATCCACCCGCCTTGGCCTCCCAAAGTGCTGGGATTACAGGCGTGAGCCACTGCACCCAGCAGAGAAGGTGAACTTTAATCACGAGCTGAGGCTTGGGGTGAAAAGGAAAATTGCAGGGCTGGTTCTGGAGTTGGTTGTAAGGGGGATTTGGAGATGGTTGGAAGTGAAGTTCTGGAGGGACCTGGTATGAGGTGAGGGCCTGGGTGAGGGAGCTGATTGGATGGAAGGCTCTGGAGGGGGCACAGAGGCAGAACTCGGGCAGGTTCTGGGACAGGTGAGGGGGTCAGGTGGGGTCTGGGGGTGGGCTGGGTGTGTGTCTAGAGCTGGGGAGCTGCACACACCTGTCTGTTCCTCTCCCCACAGGAGGAAGCACGTGGCAGCCCTCCTCGACATCCGTGGCCTGCGCAACACAGCCGCCCGCCAGGAGATCCTGGCTGTGGCCCGGGACCTGGAACTCTCTGAGGAGGGAGCCCTGTCGCCCCCTCGGGACCGTGCCTTCTTTGCAGACATCCCCGTGCCCCGCCCATCTTTCTGTCTCAGCTTCCCTCTCTTCCTGGGCCGCCTCCCCCTCTCCCGGCTGGCCAGGCCCAGTTTGGCCTGTCTGCCCCGGCCCCGGCCTCCGTCTCTAGTGCGGCCTCGGGCCCGGCGCTGAGGGTCACCCAGCCGCCTGCCTTAGTGACCCCATCTATGCTGCTGACAAGCCAACCTCCCGTACGGCGCCTCTCCTGACTCCCTGCCTGGGATCACACACCCCTGGGATAGAAAGACCCTTAGATGTCTTCTCACTCAACCCCAAACTCCCTGTACAGAAGGGAAATGAAGGCCAGGCACGGTGGCTCATGCCTGTAATCTCAACACTTTAGGAGGCTGAGGCCGGAGGATTGCTTGAGTCCAGTTCAAGACCAGCCTGGGCAACATAGTGAGACCTGCCCCCTATCTCTACAAAAAATAAAAAATTAGCTGGGCATGGTGGTGTGTGCCTATAGTCCCAGCTATTGGGGAGGCTGAGGTTGGAGGATCGCTGGAGTTTGAGGCTGCAGTGAGCTATGATTGTGCCACTGCACTCCAGCCTGGGCAACAAAGCAAGACCCTTTCTCAAAAAAAAAAAAAAAAAAAAAGGTGGGGGAAACAGAGGCCAAAGAGACAAAGGACTTTCCCAAGGCCGTGAAGCCTGTTCCCAGCACCTCCCCTCCTGCCATAGCCCAGAGTGGTGAGTGGCGTTCTGGAAGTCTCTACAGAAATATCCCAGCTCCCCCGCCCCTTTCCCCCACCTCAAGGTCTGGCCCCAATCCAATGTATTAAGGAACGTTCGATACTTAGAATAAAGAGATCTCTATTTAACACAAGGAAGGGCTGAGTCCTGAATGTGTTGAGGGGAGGAAGGACCGGGGGAGCAGGGCCCCGGGCCAGTGGCTTCTCACACGCCCAAGGCCGGGCTGGGCTCCAGCTCCTGGGCAGGGCAGTGGAGGCAGAGGGAGGCTGCGTGTGCCGGGAGCGACGCCAACCCATGTACACCTCCCGGCTGTGTGGCTCTGAGGCCAGGCCTTGGCCACTCTGAGCCAGGGTCCCTCATCTGGTCAGTCTCAAAGTGCCTGTCCATTCCTGGTCCTGGTGGCTCCATCTTGGCGCGCCCTCCCCATCCATCCTTAGCCGGGAAGCTGCCCCGTCAGGAGAGGAAGGAGGTTGGGGGCAGGGCTGGCGGCATCCAGGGCGCCCTCCTGGGTTGACGCAGGAAAGTCTCAGGGTGGGAAAATTTCCAGCCTCTCACCCCCAGCCCCGCCGGATCCTGGTCCCCACGGAGACCTTGAGGTCACCTCCCTGTTGACCCCTGCCCCTCCGGCCTGGGCTGGACAGCCCGTGATGGATGTTTCCTGACTTGCGGGATTTTTGTGTGTATGTGGTGGTGGTTGTTTTTTTTCCCTGAGAAGTCAGAAAGAGGAGGCAGCCAGGGGTTAGCGTTGGGGCTGGGTTTGAAACCTCACGCATGCACATTTGAACTTGGGGAGGTAGAGACGAGGGACTCTTGGAGCCTAAGGCTGTGCTACCCGAGGCAGGAAGCTGCCCCTCTCTGGGCTGAGGTTCCTGTGCCTTTCTGGGGAATTGCTTAAACTCTCTTTCCCCAGGCTGAGGCAAGAATGTCCTGAGGGTGCACCCTCCTCACTTTGCCCTCTGAAAATGACATTTTATTTTATTATTTTATTTCTTTTTTTTTTTTTTTTTCAGTCAGAGTCTTGCTCTGTCGCCCAGGCTAAAGTGCAATGGCGCGATCTCAGCTCACTACAACCTCCGCCTCCCAGGTTCAAGCAATTTATTCTCCTGCCTCAGGCTCCTGAGTAGCTGGGATTACAGGTGCCCTCCCCCTCCAACCACCACCATACCCAGCTAATTTTTGTATTTTTAGTAGAGACAGGGTTTCACCATGTTGGCCAGGCTGGTCTTCAACTCCTGACCTCAAGTGATCCACCTGCCTCAGCCTCCGAAAGGGTTGGGATTACAGGCATGAGCCACCGTGCCCAGCCCGAAAATGACACTTTTTCTGTTGCCAATATGCAAAAGAGCAAGAGAGGAATTGAGGAATCAACAGTATTGTGCAGTCCATAGGCATTTATTGTTTATTTTTTAGAGACAGGGTCTTGCTCTGTCGCCCAGGCTGGAGTGCAGTGGCACGATCATAGCTCACTGCAGCCTCTACTTCCTAGCCCAAGTGATCCTCCTGCCTCAGCCTTCTGAGCAGCTGGGACTACAGGCTCACGCCACCACACCCAGCTAATATTTTAATTTTATTTGTTTAGTAAAGACAGAGTCTCACTATGTTGACCAGGTTGGCCTCAAGCCATCCTCCTGCCCCATCCTCCCAAAGTGCTGGGATTACAGGCGTGAGCCACTGCCACTGCCCTGTAGGCATTTAATTAAACATATAAGAGCCTCAGTTTGTCAGTGTCCTTTTCAGATGTTAGTCCCCCATTTAAAAACAGCTTTTGGCTGGGTACAGTGGCTCACACAGCAGTCTGGGACACAGAGGTGGGAGGATCGCCTGAAGCCAGGTGTTCAAGGTTGCAGCTGGCTATGATTGTACCTCTGCATTGTAGCCTAGATGACAGGTGAGACCTTGTCTCATTAAAAAAAAAAAAAGGCTGGGCACAGTGGCTCAAGCCTGTAATCCCAGCACTTTGGGAGGCCAAGACGGGTGGATCACAAGGTCAGGAGATCAAGACCATCCTGGCTAACACGGTGAAACCCCATCTCTACTAAAAAATACAAAAAGCTAGCCGGGCGAGGTGGCGGGCGCCTGTAGTCCCAGCTACTCAGGAGGCTGAGGCAGGAGAATGGCGTGAACCCGGGAGGCGGAGCTTGCAGTGAACTGAGATCCGGCCACCGCACTCCAGCCTGGGTGACAGAGCGAGACTCCGTCTCAAAAAAAAAAAAAAAAAGTGGCCGGGTGAGGTGGCTCACACCTGTAATCCCAGTGCTTTGGGAGGCCGAAGTGGGCGGATCATGTGAGGTCAGGAGTTCGAGACCAGCCTGGCCAACATGGAGAAACCCCATCTCTACTAAAAGTACAAAACTTAACTGGGTGTGGTGGCGCACCTATAATCCTAGCTACTTGGGAGGCTCAGGCAAGAGAATCACTTGAGCCCAAGAGGCAGAGGTTGAAGTGTGCCGAGATCATCCCCCTGCACTCCAGCCAAAGAGACAGAGCAAGACTGCATGTCAAAAAAAAAAAAAAAAAAAAGTTAAAACAGTAGTAAATTTTATGTGTATTTCACCACAATAAAGAAATTTTATATAAAGAAACCTCATACTCATTTGTAGTTAATATCCAACCTCCTTAGTCACTTTCTAGCCCTAAGCAGATACTAATCTGTCTGTCTCTATTAATCTACCTATTTGTACTTTTCACGTTTGGAAATACACAATGTAGTCTTTTGTGACTGATGTTTTTCATGTGCATAATTTTTTTTTTTTTTTTTAGACGGAGTTTGGCTCTTGTTACCCAGGCTGGAGTGCAATGGCGCGATCTTGGCTCACCACAACCTCCGCCTCCTGGGTTCAAGCAATTCTCCTGCCTCAGCCTCCTGAGAAGTTGGGATGACAGGCATGCACCACCATGCCCAGCTAATTTTGTATTTTTAGTGGAGACAAAGTTTCTCCATGTTGGTCAGGCTGGTCTCAAACTCCTGACCTCAGGTGATCCACCCACCTCGGCCTCCCAAAGTGCTGGGATTACAGGCATGAGCCACCGTGCCCAGCCTTTTTTCTATTTTTTTAAGGTAGAAGCTTAGATGATTTTAAATCCTCCTCCCTCTCTTCCTTCCTTTCCTTTCCTTTTTTCTTTCTTTCCATCCCTCCCTCCTTTCCCTCCCTTCCTTGACAAATAAAATTATATCTATTTGTGTCATACAACATGATGTTTTGGGGCCAAGCTCAGTGGTTCACACCTGTAATCTCAACACTTTGGGAGGCCAAGGTGGGAGGATCGCTTGAGCCCAGGAGTTCAAGACCAGCCTGAGCAACATAGGGAGACCCTGTCTCTATAAAAAATTAAAAAAATTAGCCAGGTGTGGTGGGGCATACCTATGGTCCCAGCTAATTGGGAGGCTGAGGTGGGAGGATGGCTTGAACCCGGGAGGTGGAGGTTGCAGTGAGCCGAGATGGTGCCACTGCACTCCAGCCTGGGTGACACAGAGAAACTACATCTCAAACAAACAACAACAACAAAAAAAAAAAACCGTAGTCACCATATTGTGCAATAGATCTCCTGAACTTATTCCTCCCGCCTAACTGAAATTTGTATCCTTTGACTACCGTCTCCCCAATCTTCCTTTTCCTCTTTTCTAATTAAGCATTTAAAAATCTATCAATGTCTTTCTAAGCATTACTTTATCTCATGTCATGTACTTTGATATGTTAATTTTTTTCATTGAGTTTTACGTAGTTTATACTTTCTCTTGATTTCTTCTTCGACTTCTGGGTTATTTACTTTCCAAATACTTGTGGGTTTCTTTTTTTTTTTTTTTTTTTTTTTTTTGAGACTGAGTCTGGCTCTGTCGCCCAGGCTGGAGTGCGGTGGCCGGATCTCAGCTCACTGCAAGCTCCGCCTCCCGGGTTCACGCCATTCTCCTGCCTCAGCCTCCCGAGTAGCTGGGACCACAGGCGCCCGCCACTTCGCCCGGCTAGTTTTTTGTATTTTTTAGTAGAGACGGGGTTTCACCTTGTTAGCCAGGATGGTCTCGATCTCCTGACCTCGTGATCCCCCCGTCTCGGCCTCCCAAAGTGCTGGGATTACAGGCTTGAGCCACCGCGCCCGGCCAACAG
>NC_037687.1:22437907-22452146 GCF_003255815.1 Theropithecus gelada | reverse complement strand
TCGCCCGGCTAGTTTTTTGTATTTTTTAGTAGAGACGGGGTTTCACCTTGTTAGCCAGGATGGTCTCGATCTCCTGACCTCGTGATCCGCCCGTCTCGGCCTCCCAAAGTGCTGGGATTACAGGCTTGAGCCACCGCGCCCGGCCTTTTTTTTTTTTTTTTTTCCTGAGACAGAGTTTTGCTCTTTTTGCCCAGGCTGGAGTGCAATGGCACAGCCTCAGCTCACTGCAACCTCTGCCTCCTGGATTCAAGTGATTCTCCTGCCTCAGCCTCCCTAGTAGCTGGGATTACAGGCACCCGCCACCACGCCCAGCTAATATTTGTATTTTTAGTAGAGATGGGGTTTCACCCTGTTGGTCAGGCTGGTCTCGAACTCCTGACCTCATCAGGTGATCCACCCACTTTGGCCTCAAAGTGCTGGGATTACAGGCATGAGGCACCGCACCCAGCCAAGGGTTTTTGTTTTTTTGGAGTTATCTTTGTATTACTGATTTCCGTTATGGTCACAAAACATATTTCATAATATTTTAACCTTCTAGATAGATCTTGCCTTTTATTTATTTATTTATTTATTTTATTTATGTTTTGAGACAGTCTCTTCTGTGGCCCAGGCTGGAGTGCAGTGGTATGATCTCAGCTCACTGTAACCTCTGTCTCCTGGGTTCAAGCATTTCTCATGCCTCAGCCTCCTGAGTAGCTGGGATTACAGACGCCCGACACCACATCCGGCTGATTTTTGTATTTTTAGCAGAGACCGGGTTTTGCCATGTTGGCCAGGCTGGTCTCAAAGTCCTGACTTCAAATGATCCACCCGCCTCGGCCTCCCAAAGTGCCTGGATTACAGGCATGGTCCACAGCACCCAACTGATTATTTTTATTTCTAAGAGACTATAGATTCATAAGAAGTTACAAAAAGAGTACATGGTACTGGGCGTGGTGGCTCACACCTGTAATCCCAGCACTTTGGGAGGCCAAGGTGGGTGGATCACCCAAGGCCAGGAGTTCAAGAGCAGCTTGGCCAACATGGCAAAACCTGTCTTTACTAAAAATACAAAAATTAGCTGGGCATGGTGGCGGGCACCTGTAATCGCAGCTACTCAGGAGGCTGAGGCAGGAGAATCGCTTGAACCCAGGAGGCGGAGGTTGCGATAAGCCGAGATCTCGCCACTGCACTCCAGCCTGGGCGACCCAGCGAGATTCCATCTCAAGAAAAAAAAAAAAAAAAAGAGTCCAAAGTGGTCTTGTTTGCCTTTCGCCCACTTACCTCTGATGCTAACATCTTTTTTTTTTTTTTTTTAAATCCTCAGCCTCCAGAGGATGCTAACATCTTATATAACTATAATACAACATCAAAACAGGACATTGACATTAGTTCAATTCTAAGACCTTATTCTTCCGATTTCACTGGTTTTACTCACTCACATATGTACCTGAGCACATGTGTGTGCATGCAGGTGTATGCGTGTGCACCTGCACATTCCTATGTGTAGCACTAGGAAAATTTTTTTTTTTAATTTTTTGAGATGGAGTCTCGCTCTGTCTCCCAGGCTGGGGCACAGTGGTGCGATCTCAGCTCTCCACAACCTCTCCACCTCCTGGGTTCAAGCAATTCTTGTGACTCAGCCTCCCGAGTAGCTGAGACTATAGGTGTGCACTACCATGGCCAGCTAGTTTTGTTTTTTTTTTGAGACAGAGTCTTGCTCTCTCACCCACACTGGAGTGTGGAGTGCAGTAGCACTTGAATGTAGTCTGCAAGAAGTTAAAGATGTGGATTATAGGCCGGGCGCGGTGGCTCAAGCCTGTAATCCCAGCACTTTGGGAGGCCGAGACGGGCGGATCACAAGGTCAGGAGATCGAGACCATCCTGGCTAACACGGTGAAACCCCGTCTCTACTAAAAAATACAAAAAACTAGCCAGGCGCAGTGGCGGGCGCCTGTAGTCCCAGCTACTCGGAGGCTGAGGCAGGAGAATGGCGTGAACCCGGGAGGCGGAGCTTGCAGTGAGCTGAGATCCGGCCACTGCACTCCAGCCTGGGCGGCAGAGCGAGACTCCGTCTCAAAAAAAAAAAAAAAAAAAAAAAAAGATGTGGATTATAAACTCTACAGTGGCCATTAAAAAAACAAAGCAGGCCAGGCATGGTGGCTCACGCCTGTAATCCCAGCACTTTGGGAGGCCAAGACAGGTGGATCACCTTAGGTCAGGAGTTCGAGACCAGCCTGGCCAACATGGAGAAACCCCATCTCTACTAAAAATACAAAAATTAGTCGGGCGTGGTGGCAGGCGCCTGTAGTCCCAGCTACTCAGGAGGCTGAGGCAGGAAAATCGCTTGAACCTGGGAGGCAGAGGTTGCAGTGAGCCGATATTATGCCACTGCTCTCCAGCCGAGGCGACAGAGTGAGACTCTGTCTCAAAAAATAAAATAGCTAGGTGCGGTGGCCTACACCTGTCATCCCAGCACTTTGGGAGGTTGAGGCGGGTGGATCATCTGAGATCAGGAGTTCAAGACCAGCCTGGCCAACATGGTGAAACCCCATCTCTACTAAAAATACAAAAAATTAGCTGGGCATGGTAACGGGCACCTATAATTCCAGCTACTCTGGAGGCTGAGTGAGGCAGGGGAATCCCTTGAACCCAGGAGGCAGAGGTTGTAGTGAGCCTAGGTAGTGCCACTGCACTCCAGCCTGGGCAACAAGAGCGAAACTCTCAAATAAAATAACAAAACAAAGAGCTATAGCTAATAAACCTACAAAAGAGATAAAATAGAATCATAAAAAAAATTACCTGATTAATTCAGCCAGGCATAGTGGCTCATGCGTGTAATCCGAGCCCTTTGGGAGGCCAAGGCGGGAGAAATCACTTGAGCCCACGAGTTCGAGTCCAACCTGGGCAGCACATGAGACACCATCTCTATTAAAAAAAAAAAAATTAACTAGATGTGGTGGCACATGCCTATAGTCTCAGCTACTGGAGAGACTGAGGTAGGAGGATCACTTTTGTCCAGGAGTTTGAGACAGAAGTGAGCCATGATCACACCACTGCACTCCAGCTTGGGCAAAAGGGTGAGATCCTGGCTCAAAAAAAACAAAAAAAAAAAACTTGATTAATCCAAAAGACTGTGGAAAAAGAGAACAATGACCAAATGAATCAGGAAAAAGCATGAAAATAATATATATATATATATATAGAGAGAGAGAGACGGAGTTTCGTTCGTTGCCCTGGCTGGAGTGCAATGGCGCGATCTCGGCTCACCACAACCTCCGCCTCCTGGGTTCAAGTGATTCTCCTGCCTCAGCCTCCTGTGTAGCTGGGATTATAGGCATGCACCACCACGCCCGGCTAATTTTGTATTTTTAGTAGAGACGGGGTATCTCCATGTTGGTCAGGCTGGTTGTGAACTCCTAGCCTCAGCTGATCTGCCCTCCTTGGCCTCCCAGAGTGCTGGGACTACAGGCGTGAGCCACTATGCCCAGCCAATAGATTTTTTTACTTTTTATTTATTTTTTGAGACATAATTTCACTCTTGTAGCCCAAGCTGGAGTGCAATGATGAGATTTTGACTCACTGCAACCTCCACCTCCCAGGTTCAAGTGATTCTCCTGCCTCAGCCTCCAGAAGAGCTGGAATTACAGGCGTGTGCCACCATGCCCGGCTATTTTATTTTATTTGTATTTTATTTTATTTATTTATTTATTTTTTTTACTAGATACGGGGTTTAACCCTATTGGTGAAGCTGGTCTTGAACTCCTGACTTCAGGTGATCCGCCTGCCTCAGCCTCCCAAAGTGCTGGAATTACAGGCGTGAGTCATTGCGCCTGGCCCCTAATTTTTATGTTTGTAGAGACGGTGTCTCGGTATGTTGTCCAAGCTGGTCTCAAACTCCTGGCCTCAAGTGATTACCCTGCCTCTTTTCTCCATGGTAACCACTCTAATAGGTGGAGAATGACCTTGTGGTTTTCATTTGCATTTCTCTAAGGACTAATGATGTTGAGCAGCTTTTTATGTACTTGTTTTCATCTGCATATCTTCGTTAGTGAAGTGTTTATTCAAATCATTTGCCCTTTTTAAATAATTGGGTTGTTTGTTTTCTAGCTATTGACTTTTAAGAGTTCTTAAAATATTTGGATACTAGTTGTTTATCAAGTATGCAATTTGCAAATATTTTTCTCCCACTGTTTGGCTTATCTTTTCATGCTCTTATTAATGTTTGTTGAAGAGCAGAAGTTTTTTTTTTTTTTTTGAGACGGAGTCTCGCTCTGTAGCCCAGGCTGGAGTGCAGTGGCTGGATCTCAGCTCACTGCAAGCTCCGCCTCCCGGGTTCACGCCATTCTCCGGCCTCAGCCTCCAGAGTAGCTGGGACTACAGGCGCCCGCCACCTCGCCCGGCTATTTTTTGTATTTCTTAGTAGAGACGGGGTTTCACCGTGTTAGCCAGGATGGTCTCGATCTCCTGACCTCGTGATCCGCCCATCTCGGCCTCCCAAAGTGCTGGGATTACAGGCTTGAGCCACCGCGCCCGGCCTGAAGAGCAGAAGTTTTTAATTTTGATGGAGTCTAATTTATCAAGGTTTTCTCTTATGATCATGCTTGTACATAATGAACTTTTGTATATAATGAACTTTTGCATCATCTAGGGTCACAAAGATTTTCTCCTATGTTTCTTCTAGAAACGTTATAGTTTTAAGTTTTGCATTTAGTGATGTGGTCCATTTTGAGTTAACTTTTGTACAGAACATCTTTCTATTTAAAGTGCATTTCGGCCGGGTGCGGTGGCTCACGCCTGTAATCCCTGCACTTTGGGAGGCCGAGGTGGGTGGATCACGAGGTCAGGCGCCTGTTCAAGACTGGCTTGGCCAACATAGTGAAACCTCATCTCTACTAAAAATACAAAAAATTATCTGGGTGTGGTGGTGGGCGCCTGTAATCCCAGCTACTTGGAAGGCTAAGGCAGGAGAATTGCTTGAACCCAGGAAGTGGAGGTTGCAGTGAGCCGAGATCACGCCACTGCACTCCAGCCTGGGTAACAGTGAGAGACTCCGTCTCACAAAAAAAAAAAAAAAAAAATTATTGTGGGCAGCATAGAGTGGGGTCATGCTTTTTCTTCAGTCTGAAATCTCTGTCTTATAATTGGGTGTTTATATAATTTAGAGTCAATGCAGTTATTAGTATGGTTAGATATAAATCTATTGTTTTCGGCCAGGCATGGCAGCTCACACCTGTAATCCTAGCACTTTGGGAGGCCAAGGCGGGTGGATTACGTGAGGTCAGGAGTTCAAGACCAGCCTAGCAAACATGGAGAAACTCTGTCTCTACTAAAAATACAAAAATTTCACCGGGCGTGGTGATGCATGCCTGTAATCCCAACTACGCAGGAGGCTGAGGCACGAGAATCGCTTGAACCCAGGAGGCAGAGGTTGCAGTGAACCAAAATCGCACCATTGCACTCTAGCCTGGACAACAAGAGCAAAACTCCAAAAAAAAAAAAAAAAAAAAAAAAAGCAAAACAAAAATCAGCTGGGTGTGGTGGCGGGCGCCTGTAATCCCAGCTACTTGGGAGGCTGAGGCAGGAGAATTGCTTGAACCAGGGAGGCAGAGATTGCAATGAGCCAAGATCCCGCTACTGCACTCCAGCCTGGGCGACACAGTGAGACTCCACCTCAAAAAAAAAAAAAAAAAAAAAAAAAAAAAAAAAAAAAGAATCAGCTGATTCAGCTGGTTAAACTCTCTTAACCCATTGAACCCATGAGAGGTAATATTAGACTGCTATTTTAAGCCAATGAGCTTTTGGGGTGGTTTGAGCTCTTGGGATGGGACTGCTATTTTAAGCCAATGGGCTTTTGGGGTCAGGTGCCATCCCTCCCACATCTCCTGGCAGCAGTCAGATGGCAAGGAGAGAGAATCTGTGCATTTGGGGTAGGGAGAGCTCAGTGATTGACTGGAGCTTTGCACTGGATCTCAATGCTGTTCTATTACAGTGGAAAGCAACAGGGGGCAGAAATCAGACACCACCCACAGAGGGAGCATGTAAATAAGCATTAGACAGAGGAAAATCCATTCTAGCGGTGGGAACCTGAGTTCCGGCGTGCCTAGCCACTGTGGGCCACAGTGCTCTGGGACCCTAAACAAACTTGAGGCCAGGTGTGGTGGCTCATGCCTGTAATCTCAGCACTTTGGGAGACTGAGGTGGGTGGATCACAAGGTCAGAAGTTCGAGACCAGCCTGACCAACATGGTGAAACCCCGTCTCTACTAAAAATACAAAAATTAGCCGGGTGTGGTGGTGCACGCCTGTAATCCCAGCTACTCAGGGGGCTGAGGCAAGAGAATCACTTGAACCCAGGAGGCAGAGGTTGCAGTGAGCCGAGAGCATGCCACTGCACTCCGGCCTGGGCAACAGCAAAACTCCATAAATAAATAAATAAATAAGAAAGGCAATCAGGTCCCAAAAACTGCAATTCCTGGGCAAGTCCTGGTGCCTTGCTGGGCTCAGAACAAGTGGACCTGGAGGACATGAGGTCCAGTGAGACATTGGCTGAGGAGCCAAGGGAGTGCTTGAGCCCCCAAGCCCCAAACCCCAGGCAGTAAAGCTTACAGTTCCAGGAGAGACTCCTTCCTTCCGCTTGAGGCAAGGAGAGGGAAAAGTCAAGAGGTCTTTTGTTTTGCAACTTGGATACCAACTCAGCCACAGGACGACATGGCATCAGGCAGAGTCCTGAGGCCCCCATTCCAGGCCCTAAATCTTGGATGACATTTCTAGACACACCCTGGGCCAGAAGGGAAGCCACTGTCTTGAAAGGAAGGACCCAGTCCTGGCAGGATTCATTGCTTGCTGACTAAAGATCTCTTGGACCTTGAATAAACATCAGTGGTTTGCCAGACAGTACTCGCTTCAGACCTTGGGTTAGACGCAGGGCCGTGCTGATTTCAGGTGTGACCAGTGCATTCCCAGCTGCGGTGGCCCTGGGGAAAGACTCCTGCTTCAGGAAAGGAGAGGAAAGAGTAAAGGAGACTTTGTCTTGCATCTTGGGCACCAGCTTGGCCAGTGGGGTAGAGCACCAAGTGGCTGCTGGCATCCCCAGTCGAGATCTTGGCTCTTGGACAGCATTCCTGGATCTGCCCTGGGCCAGAGGGAATCCCTCTTCCCTGAAGAAAAAGACCCAGGCCTGGCAGCATTCACCACAAGCTGACTGAGGAGGGCTTGGGCCTTGAGTGAACATCAGCAGTAGCCAGGCAGTACCCGCCATGGGCCTGGAGCAGTGGTAGCCACAGAGAGAGACTCCTGTGTGAGGAAAGGTGAGGGAAGAATAGTGTATTAGTCCATTTTCATGCTGCTGATAAAGACATACCTGAGACTGGGTAATTTATAAAGAAAAAGAGGCTCAATAAACTCCCAGTTCCACGTGGCTGGGGAGGCCTCACAATCATGGCAGAAGTTGAAAGGCATGTCTTACACAGTGGCAGGCAAGACAGAATGAGAACCAAGTCAAAGGGGTTTTCCCTTATAAAGCCATCAGATCTCATGAGGCTTATTCACTACCACAAAAACAGTATGGGGGAAATTGCCCCCATGATTCAGGTATCTCCCACCGGGTCCCTCCCATAACATGGGGGAATTATGGGAGCTACAGTGCAAGATGAGATTTGGGTAGGGACACAGCCAAGCCATATCGAGTGGGAAAGACATTTTTTCTCGTAGCTTGGGTGCCAGCTCAGCCACAAAATAGAGCACCAGGTAGATTCCTAAGGCTTCTGTCTCCGTGCCCTGGTTCCCATATGGCATTTCTGGACATGCCCTGGGCCAAGAGGGAACTCACTACCCTGAAGGGAAGGACACAAGCCTGGCTGGCTTCACCACCTGCTGGCCGAAGATTCCTTGGGCCTTGTATGAATATTGGCGGAAGCCAGGTAGTGGTTGCCACGGGCCCTGGGTGAGACCCAGTGGTGTGTTGGCTTTGGGTCTGACCCAGTGCAGTCCCAGTGGTGGTGGCCACAAGGGTACTTGTGTCTCCCCTCCAGCAGCTCCAGGCAGCTCTGTACAGAGAGAGAGACTGCATTTGTTTGGAGAAAGTAAGGGAAGAGAAGAGTTTCTGCCTGGTAATTTAGGGAATTCTCCTGCATTTCACCCAAGACCACCGAGGCAGTACCTCTAAGATTCCTTTTTTTTTTTTTTTTTTTTTGAGACAGGGTCTTACTCTGTCACCGAGGCTGGAATGCAGTGCTGCAGTCTCCACTCACTGCAACCTCCACCTCCCATGCACAAGTGATTCTCCCAACTCAGCCTCCCAAATAGCTGGGACTACGGGTGCCCGCTCCTATGTCTGGCGAATTTTTGTATTTTTTGGTAGAGATGGGGTTTCACCATGTTGGCCAGGCTGGTCTCAAACTCCCGACCTCAGATAATTCGCCTGCCTCGGCTGCCCAAAGTGCTGGGATTACAGGCGTGAGCCACTGCGCCTGGCCAGTACCTCTTAAGATTCTGCAAGAATCACAGCGTTACTGAGCCTGGGGTGCCCCCTAATGCAGACACAGCTGCAGTGACCAAAAGTTTAGATCACAACACTCTATTTCCTTTAAATACCTGGAAAGCCTTCTCAAGAAGGATGGGTTCAAATGAGCCCAGACTACAAAGACTACAATAAACAGTGAACTCGTCAATGCCCAGCCATTGACGAACATCCACAAGCATTGACACCATGCAGGAAAACATGACCTCACCAAGTGAGCTAAACAAGCCTCCAGTGACCAACCCCACTGTGACAGAGCTATGTGACCTTTCAGACAGAGAATTCAAAACAGCTGTTTTGAGGAAGCTCAATGAAATTCAAGATAGCACAGAGAAGGGATTCAGAATCCTATCTGATAAATTAACCAAAGAGATTGAAATAATTTTTAAAAATTAAGCAGAAAGGGGCTAGGCGCAGTGGCTCACGCCTGTAATCCCAGCACTTTGGGAGGCTGAGGCGGGCAGATCACGAGGTCAGCAGATTCAGACCATCCCAGTTAACACAGTGAAACCTCGTCTCTACTAAAAATACAAAAAAAATTAGCTGGGCATGGTGGCGGGCGCCTGTAGTCCCAGCTACTCAGGAGGCTGAGGCAGGAGAATGGCGTGAACCCAGGAGGCGGAGCTTGCAGTGAGCTGAGATTGTGTCACTGCACTCCAGCCTGGGCCATGGAGCGAGACTCCATCTCAAAAAAAAAAAAAAATTAAGCAGAAAAAATTCAACTGACACACTGAAGAATGCATCAGTCTCTGAACAGTAGAATTGATCAACCTGAAGAATTGGTGAGGTCAAAGACAGGCTATTTGAAAATACGCAGTCAGGCTGGGCACAGTGGCTCATACCTGTAATCCCAGCACTTTGGAAGGCTGAGGTGGTAGGATCACCTGAGGTCAGGAGTTTGAGACCAGCTCTACTAAAAATACAAAAATTAGCCGGGTGTGGTGGTGCATGCCTGTAATCCCAGCTACTCAGGAGGCTGAGGCACTAGAATGGCTTGAAACTGGGAGGTGGAGGTTGCAGTGAGCCAAGATTGCACCACTGCACTCCAGCCTGGTCGACAGAGTGAGACTCTGTCTCAAAAAGAGGAGAGGAGGAGAGGAGGAGAGGAGAGGAGAGCAAGACACAGTCAGAGGAGACAAAAGAAAAAATGAAGAATAAGGGCCAGGTGCAGTGGCTCACGCCTGTAATCCCAGCACTTTGGGAGGCCGAGGTGGGCAGATCACGAGGTCAGGAGTTTGAGAACATCCTGGCCAACATGGTGAAACCCCATCTCTACTAAAATACAAAAAATTAGCTAGGCATGGTGGCAGGCGCCTATAATCCCAGCTACTTGGGAGGCTGAGGCAGGGGAATTGCTTGAACCTGGAATGCAGAGGTTGCGGTGAGCCAAGATTGTGCCACTGTAGTCTGGCAACAGAGCAAGACTCTATCTCAAAAAAAAAAAAGAAAAGAAAAGAATAAGGCACACCTACAAGATCTGGAAAATGGCCACAAAAGGTAAAAATCTAAGAGTTTTATTGGCCCTAAAGTAGAGAGATTGGAACAGAAAGTTTATTAAGTGGGATAATAACAGAGAACTTTCCAAACCTAGAAAAAGATATCAATATTCAAATACAAAAAGGTTATAGAACACTAAGCAAATTTAACCCAAAGACTACCTTCAAGGCATTTAATAATCAAACTCCCAAAGATCAGGGATAAAGAAAAGGTCCTAAAAGCAGCAAGAGAAAAGCAACTAATAACATACAATGGAGGCCATGTGCAGTGGCTCACGTCTGTAATCCCCAGCATTTAGGGAGGCTGAGGTGGGTGAATCACTTGAGGCCAGGAGTTAGAGACCAGTCTGGGCAACATGGTGAAATCCTGTCTCTACCAAAAATACAAAAAAATTAGCCAGGCATGAGGCCAGGTGCAGTGGCTCACGCCTGTAATCCCAGCTACTCAGGAGGCTGAGGCACAAGAATCGCTTGAACCTGGGAGGTGGAGGTTGCAGTGAGCTGAGATTTCGTCACTGCGCTTCAGCCTGGGTGACTGAGTGAGACTCTGTCTCAAAAACAAAAAACAAACCTACAATGGAGCTCCAATACATCTGGCAGCAGACTCTTCAGTGGAAACCTCACAGGCTAGGATAGAGTGGCATGACATATTGAAAGTGATGAAGGTGGCCAGGGGCGGTGGTTCACGCCTGTAATCCCAGCACTTTGGGAGCCCAAGGCGGGTGGATCACGAGGTCAGGAGATCGAGACCATTCCCATCCTAGCTAACACGGTGAAACCCTGTCTCTACTAAAAATACAAAAAATTTGCCAGGCGTGATGGCGGATGCCTGTAGTCCCAGCTACTCGGGAGGCTGAGGCAGCAGAATAGTGTGAACTCGGGAGGCGGAGCTTGCAGTGAGCCGAGATCACACCACTGCACTTCAGCCTGGGGCGACAGAGTGAGATTCTGTCTCAAAAAAAAAAAAAGAAAAAAGAAAGTGATGAAGGTGGCTGGGTGCGGTGGCTCACATTTGCAATCCCAGAACTTTGGGAGGCTGAGACAGCTGGATCACCTGAGGTCACGAGTTCAAGACCAACCTGGTCAACACGGTGAAACCCTGTCTCTACCAAAAATACAAAAAAGTTAGCCAAGCGTGGTGGTGAGCACCTGTACTCCCAGCTACTTGGGAGGCTGAGGCAGGAGAATCGCTTGAACCTGGGAGGCAGAGGTTGCAGTGAGCTGAGCTTTCACCATTGCACTCCAGAGCCTGGGCAACAGAGCAAGACTCTAGAAAAAAACAAAAAACAAAATAAAACAAAACAAAACCCTTCCCCATATGGTTCTGAGTTAGAGTTGGCCAAAAGAGAAAATTGCATGAAAACTGGAAGAAAGAAGTTGAGCATGGTATTTTTCTTGGACAGTTGCTCTATTTAGATGTGGCAAGAGACAGATGTAGATGTGTTAGGGGGTTCCCATGTGCTCTCGCTCTGCCCTGAAGGGTGAGACAGATGCAAATGTTCAGGACCTTGTTTCCCCCACACTCCTGTTTATCTCTTCTCAATTTTCCGCCCTGCTAACCACCAGGAACCTCGGGCTCAACACCAGATGCAGAGGCAACAACCTTCCATGACTCTGACAGTTGGATATGCCTGACTTCCCAGATTTTCCTGCAAAGTCTGACTTGTTCCCCTGTCTAGTGCTTCAGGAGGGCTGGCCAGAGATTTTTCATGGACTCCCTACCTCTCCTTTCTAGATCTTTTTTTTTTTCTTGAGACGGAGTCTCGCTCAGCCATCCAGGCTGGAGTGCAGTGGTACAATCTCGGGTCACCACAACCACCGTCTCCCAGGTTCAAGCAATTCTCCTGTTTCAGCCTCCCGAGTAGCTGGGATTACAGGTACCCACCATCATGCCTACCTAATTTTTGTATTTTAGTAGAGACGGGGTTTCACCATGTTGGCCAGGCTGGTCTTGAACCCCGGACTTCAGGTGATCCGCCCACCTCGGCCTCCCAAAGCACTAGGATTACAGGGGTGAGCCACCACACCTGGCCTCTAAATCTTTTTTTTTTTTTTTTTTGGTGGTGGTTGTTGAGACAGAGTCTCACTCCATCGCCCAGGCTGGAGTGCAGTGGCACAATCTCAGCTCACTGCAACCTCCACCTCCCAGGTTCAGGTGATTCTCATGCCTCAGCCTCTCGAGCAGCTGGAATTACAGGCACCTGCCACCACACCCAGCTAATTTTTGTATACTTTGTAGAGACAGGGTTTCGCCATGTTGCCCAGGTTGGTCTTGAACTCCTGAGCTCTAGCAATCTTCTCACCTTGGTCTCCCAAAGTGCTGGGATTACAGGTGTGAACCACCACACCTGACCTTCTTTTTCTTTTATTGAGACAAGGTCTCACTCTGTCACCCAGGCTGGAGTGCAGTGGTGCGATCATAGCTCACTGCAGCCACAAGGGGGTAAAGGAAAGAACGCCCCTCAGCCCCCTCCACTCCCAGCATCTGGCCCACCTGCTGAGGTCCCACGCGGGTCCCTGTGCCTGGGAGACCCCGTGGGCCCCTGTGGGACCATGCCCCCAGAAAGAAGCCATGGTTTCTGAGCACTTCCCCACTCAAACTCTGAGTCACTGATCTCTCTCAGACACCTTCATAAAATTGATTTTTTCTTTTTCTTTTTCTTTTTTTGAGACAGAGTCTCGCTCTGTTGCCCAGGCTGGAGTGCAGTGGCACAAACTCGGCTCACTGCAAGCTCCGCCTCCCGGGTTCACGCCATTCTCCTACCTCAGCCTCCTGAACAGCTGGGACTACAGGCGCCCGCCACCATGCCTGCCTAATTTTTTTTTTTTTTTTTTTTTTGTATTTTTAGTAGAGACGGGGTTTCACCATGCTAGCCAGGATGGTCTCAATTTCCTGACCTCGTGATCTGCCTGCCTTGGCCTCCCAAAGTGCTGGGATTACAGGCGTGAGCCACCATGCCCGGCCATAAAATTGATTTTTTTTTTTTTTTTTTGAGACGGAGTCTCGCTGTGCTCCCAGGCTGGAGTGCAGTGGCGTGATCTCGGCTCACTGCAAGCTCCGCCTCCCGGGTTCACGCCATTCTCCCGCCTCAGCCTCCCAAGTAGCTGAGACTACAGGCGCCCGCCACCACGCCCGGCTAGTTTTTTGTATTTTTAGTAGAGACGGGGTTTCACCATGTTAGCCAGGATAGTCTCGATCTCCTGACCTCGTGATCCACCCGCCTCGGCCTCCCAAAGTGCTGGGATTACAGGCTTGAGCCACCGCGCCCGGCCCATAAAATTGATTTTTAAACATTCTTTTTTTTTTTTTTTTTTGAGACTGAGTCTGGCTCTGTCGCCCAGGCTGGAGTGCAGTGGCCGGATCTCAGCTCACTGCAAGCTCCGCCTCCCGGGTTTACGCCATTCTCCTGCCTCAGCCTCCCGAGTAGCTGGGACCACAGGCGCCCGCCACTTCACCCGGCTAGTTTTTTGTATTTTTTAGTAGAGACGGGGTTTCACCGTGTTAGCCAGGATGGTCTCGATCTCCTGACCTCGTGATCCACCCGTCTCGGCCTCCCAAAGTGCTGGGATTACAGGCTTGAGCCACCGCGCCCGGCCTTAAACATTCTTTTTTAGAGATGGGGTCTCACTATGTTGCCCAGGCTTGTCTCAAACTCCAGGGCTCAAGCGATCCTCCCTCCTTGGCCTCCCAAAGCACTGGGAACCACTGCTCTTGACCTCTAATGAGCCTCCACTATCTCTAAGTGCCTATGCTCGCCTTTTCTGAGCTACCACTCTTGTCACATCCCTTACAACCCCCCCCAGAGTCTGGCACCTGCATGGTGATACCCTCAGGAAGTACCCTGCACCCACTGCCGAGGAGAAGCTTCACACAAAGGCCTGTGGAGGAAGGGGAAGGAGGATCCCAGGACAGAGGGCCTTCCCTCTGGGGCAGGAATCTCCCTCTATCCAGCCTGCTGTTCCTCCAGCCCTGTCTGTTTCTAAAACACTCCATGGCTCTAGAGGGCCCCAGCCTCACCTCAACCCCTGCACGTCTCCATGATCTAAGCCTCCCTCTATTACCACACATCCATTCTCTACTCCAGCCGGGCCAGTATCTTTTTTTTTTTTTTTTTTTTTGAGATGGAGTCTCGCGCTGTCGCCCAGGCTGGAGTGCAGTGGCCGGATCTCAGCTCACTGCAAGCTCCGCCTCCCGGGTTCACGCCATTCTCCGGCCTCAGCCTCCCGAGTAGCTGGGACTACAG
>NC_037687.1:22363444-22427954 GCF_003255815.1 Theropithecus gelada | reverse complement strand
AAACCCCCAAAAAAAAAAAAAAAAAAAAAAAAAAAAAAAAAAAGAAAGAAAAATTCAACTGATAAACTGAAGAATGCATCAGAGTCTCTCACCAGCAGAATTAATCAAGCAGAAGAAAAAATTAATGGCTGGCCATGGTGACTCATGCCTGTAATCCCAGTACTTTGGGAGGCCACGGCAGGAGGGTCACTGGATCCCAGGAGTTTGAGACCAGTCCAGGTTACGTAGCAAGACCCCCTTCTCTATCTTAAAAAAACAAAAATAAAAAAGAAAGAATTAGTGAACATGAAGAAAGGTTGTTTGAAAATACACAGAGGAGACAAAAGATAAAAGAATAAAGCATACCTACAAAATCTAGAAAATAGCCTCAAAAGGACAAATCTAAGAATTACTGGACTTAAAGAGAGAGTCAGAGGTAGAAGGTTTATCTAAAGGAATAGTAGCACAGAACTTCCCAAACCTAGAGAAGGATATCAGTATTCAAATGTGAGAAGGTTATAGAACACCAAGCAGATTTAACCCAAAGAAGACGACCTTGCCGGGCACGGTGGCTCACGCCTGTAATCCCAACACTTTGGGAGGCCAAGGTGGGCAGATCACCTGAGATCGGGAGTTTGAGACCAGTCTGGCCAACATGGAGAAATAACATCTCTACTAAAAAAGGCAAAAAAAAAAAAAAAAAAAAAAGCCGGTCATGGTGGCACATGCCTGTAATCTCAGCTACTCGGGAGGCTTAGGCAAGAGAATCGCTTGAACCCAGGAGGTGGAGGTTGTGGTGAGCTGAGATTGCACCATTACACTCCAGCCTGGGCAACAAGAGTGAAACTTCATCTCAAAAAAAAAAAAAAAAAAAAAGAAGACTACCTCAAGTCAAGAGAGAAGTAACAAATAACATTCAATGGCGCGCTGGCTGGGCGCAGTGGCACATACTTGTAATCCCAGCACTTCGAGAGTTTGAGACCAGCCTGGCCAACATGGTGAAACCTTATCTCTATTAAAAATACAAAAATTAGCCAGTGGGGTTGGGGAGGTGGCAGAGAAGGGGATGGATGGTTAACGGGTACAAAAATAATAATTAGAAAGAAGAGCCAGGCACAGTGACTCATGCCTGCATTCCCAGCACTTTGGGAGCCCATGGTGGGAGGATCACCTGAGGTAAGGAGTTTGAGACCAGCCAGGGCAACATGGTGAAACCCCATCTCTACTACAAATACAAAAATTAACTGGGCAGAGGCAGAGGTTGCAGTGAGCAGAGATCACACCACTGCACTCCAGCCTGGGCAACAGAGCAAGACTCTGCCTCAAAATAATAATAACAATAATAATAGGCTGGGAGTGTTGGCTCATGCCTGTAATCCCAGCACTTTGGGAGGCCGAGGCAGGTGGATCACCTGAGGTCAGGAGCTTGAGACTCTGTCTCAAAAAAAAAAAAAATAATAATAATAATAATTAGAAAGAATGAATAAGATCTACTATTTGACAGCACATCAGGGTGACTAGCTGTACATTTTAAAGTAACTAAAAGAGGCCGGGCACCATGGCTCGCACCTGTAATCCCAGCACTTTGGAAGGCCGAAATGGGGGATTGTTTGAGGCCAAGAGTTCTATACAAGCCTGGTCAACATGGCAGAGACTATATTAAAAAAAAAACAACAACAATGAAAAGGATGTAATTGGCCGGCTGCGGTGGCTCATGCCTGTAATCCTAGCACTTTGGGAGACCGAGGCAGGCAGATCACCTGAGGTCGGGAGTTCGAGACCAGCCTGGCCAACATGGTGAAACCTCGACTCTACTAAAAATACAGAAATTAGTCGGGTGTGGTGGCACATGCCTGTAATCCCAGCTACTCAGGAGGCTGAGGCAGGAGAATTGCTTGAACCCAGGAGGCAGAGGTTGCAGTGAGCTGAGATCGCACTGCTGCACTACAGACTGGGTGACGGTGAGGCTCTGTCTCAAAAAAAAAAAAAAAGTGTAACTGGATTGGTTGTAACACAAAGGATAAATGCTTGAGAGAGTGGATATCCCATTTTCTATGTTGTGATTATTACATATTGCATGCATGTATCAAAACATCTCATGTACCCTATAAATATATACATCTACTATGTACCCACAAAAAATTTAAAAATTAAAATAAAATAAAGTGCATGGGAGGGTGTGCATAGCTTATGTGCAAATACTAGGCCATTTTGTATCAGGGTCTGGAGCAATCAGCGGGGGTCCTGGAAGGAATTCCCCATGGGTACCAAGTAAGGACTTTACCTTTGTATATTACGCAGGTTTTCCAACAGAGGGCACTAAAGAGTTGGAGGAAGAGGTGCCAGGCAGGCTAGGACTCGGTTTCACTCTGGCGACATTCTCACAGCAGCTTCCTCAAGCGTCCCTGTGCATACAGCACGCCACACCGTTCACTGGGTGAGAGGGAACAGGCTGTGTCACCCCAACAGTCCCAGGGAGGGCAACCAGAGGGCCCTGGGTCAGTGCGAGATGCCTGCAGCTTGGCAGGGCTCCCCAAGCAGGTGTGGGGACATACCCAGCATCTCAATCTCTAGGCCCTGCAGCTCTGCCTCGATGACCTCAAAGATCTCCAAGCCTCCAGCGAAGTTGGCCACAGTGACTCCTGTGGTCCTGCCGTGAAGCTGCTTTGGAAAGAGAGGTGTTGGGGAGTCAGGCACTTAACCGAGGTCACCCCCAATCGTGCCCCCTCCCTAGCCCCTGGCCCTGTCCCTCCCATGGCCCCAGCCCCCATCCCTGCCCCAGTTCCATCCTAGATTCTGCTCTTGGATGGACATCAGCTCCAGCCCCTGACCCTGACCCTGACCCCCGACCCAGTCCCTATCCTAGAATTCTCCCAGCCTGGTTCTCCTGGCCTCCACCCATCTCCTTTGCCTCCTGCTCCAACTAGCTCAGGTTTCTACTGAAGAGGATGATGTTCAGACCTCTCCAGTGGAGCTGCAGGGGATTCATTCATTCATTAAGTCAACAAATAGTGACTGCCTGCTGACTGCCTGTTATACAGTGTTACTATAGGCACTGCCCATACAGAGCTTAGTTCAAGAGCAAAACAAAATTGCAAAGACCCTGTCTGGCAGCTCAGAGGATAGCCCAGAGTCCAGTGTTACTCAGTGAAGGGGCCAGTTGTCTATGAACTCAGCGAGATGGACCCAGGACCAGATCACAGGGCCTCCAACGTCCTAGTAAAGACTGTGGTGTTGAGACTGGGTATGGTGGCTCATGCCTGTAATCCTAGCACTTTTTTATTTTATTTATTTATTTATTTATTTTAAGATGGAGTCTCATTCTGTCACCGAGGCTAGAGTGCAGTTGCACGATCTCTGCTCACTGCAACCTCCAGATCCCAGGTTCAAGTGATCATTCTGCCTCAGTCTCCCGAGTAACTGGGATTACAGGCATATGCCACCACGCGAGGCTAATTTTTGTATTTTTAGTAGAGACGGGGTTTCACCACGTTGGCCAGGCTGGTTTCGAACTACTGACCTCAGGTGATCCGCCCACCTCAGCCTCCCAAAGTACTGGGATTATAGGCTGGGCACGGTGGCTCACTTTAGGAGGCCAAGGTAGGGGGATTGCTTGAGCCCAGCAGTTCAAGACCAGCCTGGGCAACATAGTGAGATCCCATCTCTAAAATAATGATGATGATGATAATAATAATAATAAAAAACAACGATTTGGCGTTTATTCTCAGTGACAACAAAAATCCAATAATTCAAGTGTTTGTCGCTTCCTTCATTCATATCTTCATTCAAAATGTATTTACTGGGCACCTGCTCCTTGCTAGTGGTGCTGGGGACACAGAGTGACCAGGACAGACCCACTCCCTCTTATGCACCCTCCACTCAGTAGCCAGAGGTTTCTTTCTTTTTTTCTTTCTTTTCCTTTTTTTTTTTTGAGACAGTCTTGCTGTGTTGCCCAGGCTGGAGTGCAGTGGCACGATCTCAGCTCACTGCAACCTCTGCCTCCCAGGTTTAAGTGATTCTCCTGCCTCAGCCTCCTGAGTAGCTGGAATTACAGGTGCGCACCACCATGCCCAGCTAATTTTTGTATTTTCAGTAGAGACGGGGGTTTCACCATGTTGGCCAGGCTGGTCTCGAACTTCTGACCTCAGGTGATCTGTCCACCTCAGCCTCCAAAGGGCTGGGATTACAGGCATGAGCCACCATATCCGACCCATCTAGATATCTCTTTCTAAAGCACAAACTTGTCTCTGCCTCTCTCCTGCTTGGAACTTGCCTTGGCACCCCAGGGCCCTTGGGACAAAGCCCTGCTCCTCATTCTGGCCCTGTGTGGCCTGGCTCTTGCCTAAGTCTTCAGCTGTACCTCCTGCCAAAGGCCCCTTTATAGCAGTCCATGCACAACAGACAATTCATCTCGCCCCAAACAAGCACCCCCAGGGTTTTCCTGCCTCTGGGTCTTTGCACATGCTATTCTTTCCTATTCTTTCTGCCTTGAATGCCTTTCCCCTTGAAATGCAGTTTGCAAATATTTGTGGAGTGCGTGTTATCAGCATTTCGGTGCATGTCTGACCCTCTCATCCAGCATATCTGAGGGTGATGTGTTATGTGGGACCGAGTGCCCATCACCTTTGGAGGGAGGCTGTGCCTGAACATCTCAACAGTTTCATGCAACTGAGAGGCTGATGCTGTGTGATGGTGTGAAGGCCATTCATTCATTCAACAAACACTTTGCCCAGTATCTACTCTGTGGTTTCCCTGGGTGAGCTGGCACTGGTCAAGACAGCCTCAGCCCTGTCCTCATGGGGCCAACAGTCCAGTGGGGGTGACAGACCAGTCCCCAGGCAGTGATGACCAGAGTAGTCATCACTACCCAGTGACTTACAACTAGCCACAAATAGTCTCTCTTACCCCAGTGTTGCCCTTCCCCTTGGGGCTATCTCCTCCTCCCTTCTTACCTACTCCAGGACGATGGTCTGGTCTGGCTTTTCTCTCATCTTTCCCCTGTATCACGACTTCTCCCTCTTCTGAAACATTCCCAGCAGCATACAAACCTGCCATGACCCCTCCCATCTTCCCCATCTAGGTACTTCCCCCATCGGTCCCTCTGTCCCTCCCTCCCTCCCTTCCTTCCCGTTCTTTTTTATTTTGAGACAAGGTCTCACTCTATTGCCCAGGTTCGAGTACAATGGCACAATCCTGACTCACTGCAGCCTCGACCTCCTGGGCTCAAGTGGAGCTGCAGTGAGTCAGCCTCAAGAGGAGCTGGGACCACAGGTGCACACCACCATGCTCAGCTAGTTTTTGTATTTTTTGTAGAGATGGGGTCTTGCTGTGTTGCCCAGGCTAGTCTCGAACTCCTGGGCTCAATCAATGCTCTCACCTCAGCCTCCCAAAGTGCTGGGATTACAGGTATAAGCCACCATGCACTGCCACTTCCCCATTTCTTACCATCCCACCCCTTCACTCAACATTGCCAAGAGGATGGTCTCCTCTGACTCTCCTTCCACGCCCTCTTGTACCCTCTCCAATCAGATTCCCATCCCTGCCATGTCGAGGTGGGAAGATTGAGGCCAGGAGTTCAAGACCAGCCTGTGCAAAATAGTGAGACCCCCCACCACAAAAAAAAAAAAAAAAAAAAAGGGAAAGGAAAGGAAAGGGGCTGAAAGCCAGGCCTGGCTAGTGAGCTGGAGTTTAAGGAGTGAGGGAAGCTCTGTGCTCTAGGGCTGGAAGTCCATCACAAGACCACCAAGCTGCCAATCTCCCAGGAAGCTCCGCTCCTCAGGGACTCTCACTAAACTCATTGAAAAGGGAAGTCGTGGCCAGGCGTGGTGGCTTATGCCTGTAATCCCAGCACTTTGGGAGGCCAAGGCAGGTGGATCACGAGGTCAGGAGTTTGAGACCAGTCTGGCCAATATGGTGAAACCTCATCTCTACTAAAAAAAACAAAAACAAAAATTAGCCAGGTATGGTAGCACGTGCCTGTAATCCCAGCTACTCAGGAGGCTGAGGCAGGAGAATCACTTGAACCTGGGAGGCAGAGTTTGCAGTGAGCTAAGATCTCGCCACTGCACTCCAGCCTAGACGACAGAGCGAGACTCCATCTCAAAAAAAAAAAGGCCGGGCATGGTGGCTCAAGCCTGTAATGCCAGCACTTTGGGAGGCCGAGACAGGCAGATCAAGGTCAGGAGATCAAGACCATCCTGGCTAACATGGTGAAACCCTGTCTCTACTAAAAAAATACAAAAAACTAGCCGGGAGAGGTAGCGGACGCCTGTAGTCCCAGGTACTCTGGAGGCTGAGGCAGGAGAATGGCGTAAACCCGGGAGCCCGGAGGTGGAGCTTGCAGTGAGCTGAGATCTGGCCACTGCACTCCAGCCTGGGCGACAGCAAGACTCCGTCTCAAAAAAAAAAGAAAAAAGAAAAAGAAAAAGAAAAGGGAAGTCCTGGGAGATCATCCTCTTTCAACTGTGATCCACTCACCCTAGGTATGGAAGTGGAGCTGGAGGGAGTGCTCAGGAGGGAGGAGATGCTGGTTGACCTGCACCTACTTTTTTTTTTTTTTTTTGAGAGAGCCTTGCTCTGTCCCCCCAGCTAGAGTGCAGTAGTGCAATCTTGGCTTACTGCAACTGCTGCCTCCTGGGTTCAAGCGATTCTCCTGCCTCAGCCTCCCAAGTAGCTGGGATTACAGGCATGCGCCACCACACCTGGCTAATTTTTATATTTTCAGTAGAGACAGGGCTTCACCACATTGGCCAGGCTGGTCTCGAACTCCTGGCTTCAGGTGATCTGCCCACCTCGGCCTCCCAAAGTGCTGGAATTACAGGTGTGAGCCACAGCGCGCAGTCAATAATACAATTTTTTAAGGTTCACCTTTATCTGGCCCTTTCTGGTACTGCACTCAGCACCCCCTGCCCCACCACCACCACCACCCCCGCACACTTCTCCACTCTAGGTGGAGAGCAGAAATCATCATCTTCTGCTAAACAGGTTCTGGTCCCTTCTGCCTCAGGGCCCTCGCATATGCTGTTCTCCATGTCTGCAAGTCTTCATGCTACTCCCATTTCACCTACTTCCACCTTCCAGGCTCAGCTCCAACACCACTCATCACTTCCTCTCTCCTGTACAGATTAGGTCAGACAGACCCTGCTCCACCTTCATAAAGCTCCTTTACTTCTTCATGGCTCTAATCACAGTGTCAAGAAAATTGTATCTAAATTATAAATTATGGCTGGGTGCAGTGGCTCATGCTTGCAATCCTAGCACTTTGGGAGGCCAAGACGGGAGAATCCCTTGAGCTCAGGAGTTCAAGACCAACCTGGGCAACACTGTGAGGGTTCATCTCTATTTTATTTTTTAAAATTAATTTCTTATTTTTATTTATTTTTGAGATGGAATCTCACTCTGTCACCCAGGCTGGAGTGCAGTGGCCTGATCTCGGCTCACTGCAACGTCCACCTCCTGGGCTCAAGCGATTCTCCTGCCTTAGCCTCCCAAGTAGCTGGGATTATAGGCATGTGCCACCACACCTGGCTAATGTATTTTTAGTGGAAACAGAGTTTCACCATGTTGGCCTGGCTGGTCTAGAACTCCTGACCTCAGGTGATCTGCCCACCTCGACCTCCCAAAGTGCTGGGATTAAAGACATGCGTAACTGCGACTGGTCTATTTATTTTTGAAACAGGGTCTTGCTCTGTCACCCAGGCTGGAGTGCAGTGGCGTGATCTTAGCTCACTTCAACCTCCGCCTCCAGGGTTCAAGTAATTCTCATGCCCCAGCTCCCTGAGCAGCTGGGATTACCAGCACGTGCCTCTCAAAGTGCTTCGATTACAGGTGTGAGCCATCCCCCGTAATTTTTGTATTTTTAGTAACAATGGGGTTTCACCGTGTTGGCCAGGCTATCGTCTCTATTTTTAAAAATTAAACTATAAATTTTGATTACTAGAACTATCTGTGAGAACATCTTATTACTGTTTCTCCCACTGGACTGCGACCTCTGTGAGGGCAGGGACTGGCTGCTACACCCCCAGCCCCAGCACAGGTCAGGTACCCAAAATGTGTGTGTTGAATTAATAAAATACAAGTAAATACAGAACTAGAGCAAAAATCTAGGGCCCCTGATTTCCCAACTACAGCTTCACCTTCCGTACGCCAGGCATGGAGGTCTTGGGACCCCCATTCTCAGAGATATCAACTAACTCACCCTTAGCTTAGGTAGGGAGATAAAAGGAACTAACCATAATGGTTAATGCTTAAGAGTTTTAATCAGTCTGCCATAGAAAGCTCCTCCCCATTCTCCATCTTGGGGGCTCAGATCTTGGCTTTGGGTTGGGATAAGGGACAGGGGTATCAGGTTGGGAGGGGAGAGTAAATATGAATACGGTTGAGGGACCAGAGCTGGGATCACAAGAAAGCGCAGATGAGAAGGAGCAGAAAGTGGCTGCTAACCCCAGTCCCTGAGCCAAGTCAGAAATCCAAGTCCTTTTATAGCATCCAGGAGCCAAATGTAGTGAAATCCACACGTCATATCGTTCTTATCTGCAAAGTGCTGTCATCTGGAGCCCAAAGCACCAGGGCAAGGCTGAATTGGGCCCAAAGTACCTGAAGGGTGTCACTTTAGGTCTGGAGAGTCAGGAGGAGATGCCACCTTGGCCTAGAGAGTTGACAGCGAGCATCATCTCAGCCTGGAGGGGTGTGCAGGAAATGCCACCTTGGTCCAAAGTTGGGAGGAAGATCCCCTGCCTTGGGTTAGGAGAGGCCATCATTTTGGGCCTGCCGAAGTAAGGAAACCATGGGGAGTCCCCAGAGCCCAGGATCAGGGAAGTGTAAGCACGATGGAGACAGCAAAAGTTAGCAAAACCTATCCCACCTATCCCATGGCACAGCTGGACGTGGGAAACAGAAATCAGGCTGAGAGGGTGGGGCTAAGCTCAAGGAGGAGGCAGGAGGCAGGAGGCAGAAGAGTGGAGGACAAAAAGTAGAACCAACCCACGGAACCAGGGCCAAGCCTGGGCAGCAGAACAAGGACCCAGCTGGCCGGGTGCAGTGGCCTACGCCTGTAATCCCAGCACCTTGGGAGGTGAGGCGGGTGGGTCACCTGAAGCCAGGAGTTCGAGACCAGCCTGGCCAACATGCTGAAACCTCATCTCTACTAAAAATATAAAAATTAGCCAGGCATGGTGGTGCATGCCTGTAATCCTAGCTACTCGGAAGGCTGACGCAAGAGAATCACTTGAACTCTGGAGATGGAGGTGGCAGTGAGCTGAGATCACGCCATTGCACTCCAGCCTGGGCGACAGAGTGAGACCCTGTCTCTAAAAACAAAACAAGCACCCAGCCCAGGGGGAGGGCAGTTCTGGAGGTGGAGCTAGGATGGGAGGCGTAGGCAATTGAGTGAAGGAAGACGGCAGGGAAGCTGTGCCACATCCTGGGTTCCTGTGGGAAGAGTGGGAACAAGCCCCCCACCACAAGCAGAAACACTCAGAAAGAGCACAGCCGGGTGTGATGGCTCACACCTGTAACCCCAGCACTTTGGGACGCCAGGGTGGGAGAATCGCTTGAGCCTTTTCTCGGGAGTTTGAGACCAGCCTGGGCAACACAGTGAGACCTTCTCCCCTCTTCAAACTGTCAGAAAAAAAAATTAACCAGGCAACTGGGCATGGTGGTGTAGGTCTGCAGTCCCCGCTACTCTGGAAGGCTGAGCTGGGAGGATGATCACTTGAGCCCAGGAGGTCGAGGCTGCAGTGAGTGATAATTCTGCCACTGCACTCTAACGTGGGTGACAGATACACACCCTGTCTCAAAAAAAAAAAAAAAAAAGAGAGCGAGCGAGCGTGAAAAGAAAGGCAAAAGACAAAATATGACATGATGAGCCCCCAGGGTGGAAACAGATTAGGGAGTAACTATTTATCAAAGGCTGGAGCCAAGCCGCAGGGTAAGGCTCAGAACTAGGCGGCAGGGTCAGGATAGGTGGAGGAACCAGATCTAAGGGTAGTGGGGCCCTGGTCTCCACAGTAGGGGTTGAACTATATCCAACATAAAGCATTATCCAAGGGGACCGGATTAGCCCCCATGGGTGGCACTAAGATGGGAGCGGGGGGTGGGGGGTCATAAGAGACACAGGGGACAGAGTCAGGTCCCAGAGGCAGCAAGGCCTACCCCCAAATTGCAGTCGGGTTGGGAAGTAGAATCATGGCTAGGCCCGCGGCCCCGGGTCTTGCTCAGGCTCGGTCCCCGGCACGCCGCGGATGTCCGGCAGCAAGCGGCAGCCAGCCACGATGTCCAGACGCTCGGCCAAAGCACAAAGGTCCCCGCGCGCCAGGCGCACGCTGTGGGCCGCCGCCAGCCCCGCCGCTTGGGCTGCCGCCAGCCTACCAGCCAGGGCGGCCACGTCGCGGCCCGCACGGCGGTAAACACCGCTCACCGCGGCCGCCACGTCGTGGTCCAGCCGCGCCTGGCTCTCCGCCAGCCGAAGCTGCAGGAGCGAGCGCGCAGGGGCGGGCGCCGGGGCCTCTTCCGCGCCCCAGGTCTCCTCCGCCAATTCCCGCTGCACCACGAGCGGAGGCAGGTCCCTCGGCGCGGCCGTTGGCTCCGGCTCCGGGTCCGAGTCGGTCTCTGCGGCCTCCCCAGCCACCCTCAGCCCCGTGGGGCGGCCGCGCGTCGGGCCCGAGGGACCCAGGTACAGCTCCTCCTCCTCCGACGAGGACACAGAGGGCTCGGAATCCGTCTCGGTCGCCTCCCCAGGCACCACCGTCTCCGGCCTCCGCAGGGGCCTCCGCCGACGACCCTGGGACGCCATGGCGCCGAGCTAGGGCAGAAAAGCGAAGGGACTGCACGTGAGACGGGCGCCGCGGTGGGTAAAAGGCGCAGGTCCTGGATTCCCAGCCCCTTCGCTGATTCTCTTAACGACTTGGGGTCAGTTGCTCCCCCTGCCTGGGCCTCAGTTTCCTCTTCTGTAAACTGGGTGATGATGAGGGTTACTGGACCCCAGGCCCTTCAGCGTACAGATGGGGAAACTGAAGACCAGCTCCATCAGGGATCTGGGGCCCGAGTTCCCGGAGTCCCAAGCCGAACTCTTTACGAATTTGCCTCCTAGTAGCGGCCACACCCTCCACCTGGTCCACCATGCCAATCTCAGACCCGGAAGCACTCGGGCCCTTGAGCTGCTCGGGACCAGTGCCAGAGTCGCAGAAAGGATGACAGTCCGACTGGACTCCGCTGGGGGCACTCATGGGATGGGGGAAGCGCTATCGCCAAAGACCGTACCCGGCAGCTAACGCTCCGAGCCTGCGGGATCCTCTTCCTTGCCCGAGTGCCGAGTCCTCACCGTGGCAGCTGAAGGGCTGCAATCTCGACCAATAGGGGAGCGGGTTGGGCGGGCATTAGCGGCCAAGTCACGTGGATTCGCTCGACTACCAATCAGGATGCAAGTTCTCAACATCAGCTTTGAGGGAGTGTGCAGAAGATCACATGAATGGAGGAACCGCCAATAGAGAAGCGGCTGGGCCGGCTTTTCCAGGTTGTGCGACGAGGAAAGTCTGGAATGGACAAATAGGGATTTTAAAAGCCGAGTATGTCACGTGTAACCAGTAATTTGGCCAATAGGAATGCTCAAGAACCCGGAAATAGGGAAGGGACGGCAGCAAGTTGCAGAAGATGTTGTCACGTGCGGCCAGGAGTAGGCCCGCCCCCTAGTATCCCAGGCTCACGCGCACACCACCTGAGCCGGAGGTGGGGAGGCGGGGCTAGTCTAAAACACCAGCGGAAGCGGGAGTAGGAGGGCTCGCGCCGTTACTTGAGAGGCGTGGCTTACCAAGCCTGGCCAATGAGAGCGGGAAGCGCTGGGCGCATCTTTAGGCGCGCGAGGAGGGCTCATGGCGGACACTGTGCTGTTCGAGTTTCTTCACACGGAGATGGTGGCGGAGCTGTGGGCTCACGACCCCGACCCCGGTCCGGGGGTGAGCGCCGGGTCCCGTGGGGAGGAAGTGGGGGCCACCACGGTAACGCCTCGGGGAGAGCGGAGGGCCTGTCAGACGTCCGGGTTCGAACCCCGACCCAGCCCCGGCCTTGCAGGGCAACATCTGGCGCTGGCTTCCTCCTCTGGAAAGTGGGGTTCGCGAAGGTGCCGGCTTGGGGTTATTGCTAAATTGAGCGAGATGACTCAGGGTAAAGCACTTAGCTCACGGCCTGAGTAAGCGGCAAGTAATCATAATAATGCTGTTATTGTGCGTGTGCTGAGTACTCGGCATTCACAAGGTGTGCGACCCAATGACTTAATCTTTGTGTGTCCTAATTTTCTCTTTTGTAAAATGAGCATCATAACGTACCTGAGCCTCAGCATGGGACATTTATTCATTCGACACCCACTTATTGAGTGTCTGTTGTATTCCAGTCATTGTTCTAAGACAGAATCCCTGTCCTCGTGAGGCTTACATTTCACTGGGGAGTCAAATAACAAACTGAAATATGCCGGCTGGGTGCTGTGGCTCACGCCTGTAATCCCAGCACTTTGGGAGGCCGAGGCGGTTGGATCACCTGAGGTCAGGAATTCAAGACCAGCCTGGCCAACATGGTGAAACCCTGTCTCTACAAAAATTAGCTGAGCATGATGGCAGGTACCTGTAATCCCAGCTACTCTGGAGTCTGAGACAGGAGAATGGCTTGAATCTGGGAGGCGGAGGTTGCAGTGAGCCAAGATTGTGCCATTGCACTCCAACCTGGGCAACAGAGCGAGACTCGTCTCAGGAAAAAAAAAAAAAGAGAGATGGGGTTTTGCCATGTTGCCCAGGCTGGTCTTGAACCCCTAGACTCAAGTGATTCTTCCGCCTGGGCCTCCCAAAGTGCTGGGATTACAAGCGTGAACTACCACGACTGGCCTGGGAGTGTGTGTGTGTGCATGCATGACAGGGTCCTGATCGGTCGTCCAGGCTGCCTGGAGTGCAGTGATGCAATCATGGCTCACTGCTACCTCGACCTCCTAGGTTCAAGCGATCATCCCACTTCTCAGCCTCCCAGGTAGCTGGGACCACAAGCGCAGCTGGCACCACCACTACTGGCTAATTTTTGTATTTTTAGTAGAAATGGGGTTTTGCCACATTGGCCAGGCTGGTCTCAGAACACCCGACCCCAGGTGATGCATGTGCCTTGGCCTCCCAAAGTGCTGGGATTATAGGCATGAGCTAGGGCACATGGCCTTTTGTCTTTGTTTTTGTTTTTGAGACGGAGTTTCGCTCTTGTTGCCCAGGCTGGAGTGCAATGGCACAATCTTGGCTCACCACAGCCTCCGCCTCCTGGGTTCAAGCGATTCTCCTGCCTCTGCCTCCGGAGTAGCTGGGATTACAGGCATGTGCCACCACGCCCAGCCAATTTTGTGTGTTTAGTAGAGATGGGATTTCTCCATGTTGGTCAAGCTGGTCTTGAACTCCTGACCTCAGGCGATCTGCCTGCCTTGGCCTCCCAGAGTGCTGGGATTACAGGCATGAGCCACCGTGCCCGTCCTTGTTTTGTTTTTGAGATGGGGGATCTCACTCTGTCACCCATGCTGGAGTGTAGTGTCACAGTGTTGGCTCCCTGCATTGTCCGCCTCAAAGGCTCATGCGTAGCTAATTTTTTTTTTTTTTTTTTGAGAAGGAGTCTCGCTCTGTCGCCCAGGCTGGAGTGCAGTGGCCGGATCTCAGCTCACTGCAAGCTCCGCTTCCCGGGTTCACACCATTCTCCTGCCTCAGCCTCCCGAGTAGCTGGGACTGCAGGCACCCACCACCACCCCTGGCTAATTTTTTGTATTTTTTTTTTTTTAGTAGAGACAGGGTTTCACTGTGTTAGCCAGGATGGTCTCGATCTCCTGACCTCGTGGTCCGCCCGTCTGGGCCTCCCAAAGTGCTAGGATTACAGGCATGAGCCACTGTGCCCGGCCATGTAAGACATTTTTATTGGCTCTGGTTTCCTTCTAGGATTAGAAGCCCCAGGGAGGATGTTGCTTGTTACCATCTCGACATACAGATATAAACCTGTCATAAGTTGAAAACATAAATCAGCCTGGCGCGGTGACTCAAGCCTGTAATCCCAGCACTTTGGGAGGCCGAGATGGGCGGATCACGAGGTCAGGAGATCGAGACCATCCTGGCTAACACGGTGAAACCCCGTCTCTACTGAAAAAATACAAAAAACTAGCCAGGCGAGGTGGTGGGCGCCTGTAGTCCCAGCTACTTGGGAGGCTGAGGCAGGAGAATGGTGTAAACCTGCGAGGCGGAGCTTGCAGTGAGCGGAGATCCGGCCACTGCACTCCAGCCTGGGCGACAGAGTGAGACCCTGTCTCAAAAAAAAAAACAAAACAGAAAACATCATAAATCAAAAATGCATTTAGCCAGCTGTGGCACTTGCACCTGTAATCCCAGGTACTCAGGAGGCAGAGGTGGGAGGATCACTTGAGGCCCAGTGTTCAAGACTAGCCTGGGCAACATAGCAAGACCCCACCTCTAAAATTTTTATTTTTTTATTTTTATTTTTTATTTATTTTTGAGACAGAGTCTCGCTCTATTGCCCAGGCTGGCTGGCGCAATCTTGGTTCACTGCAAGCTCCACCTCATGGGTTCACGCCATTCTCCCGCCTCAGCCTCCCGAGTAGTTGGGACTACAGGTGCCCGCCACCACTCCTGGCTAATTGTGTGTTTTTTTTTGTTTGTTTGTTTGTTTTTTGTATTTTTAGTAGAGACGAGGTTTCACCATGTTAGCCAGGATGGTTTCAATCTCCTGACCTCGTGATCTGCGCGCCTCGGCCTCCCAAAGTGCTGGGATTACAGGCGTGAGCCACTGCGCCCGGCCAAGATATTTTTAAAATTAGCTGGGTGTGATGACATGTGCCTATACTACCAGCCACTCAGGAGCCTGAGGTGGGAGGATCGCCTGGGCCCAGGAGTTCAAGGCTGCAGTGAGCTATGATCATGCCACTGCACTCCAGCCTGGGTGACAGAGTGAGACCCTGTCTCTAAAAAAACATGGGGATTACTCAGTGAGCCATCAAAAATTTTTGTCCTCCTAGAGCTTTGTCATCATTGGAGAAGACAGACAAGTAAATGAGTAAAGTATCTGGTACATTGTGTAACTGCTATGAGGAAGATACAGCATGGCCCAGAGAGTATGCATCAGCCTGGGGGTGGGTAGTAATGTCTGAACACTCCATATCCTTCCTGGCCTTCAAACCAGAAACCCCGGAGTCCTGACAGCTGCCTTTTCTCCCTCACCTGCAACCCTGCCCCAGGCTCTGCCCAGTCTGCTGTCTAAATGCCTTTCCCACGTGGCCCCTCCTCTGCCCTGGTCCAGCGCTTTCCCCTCTGCTCCTGTTAAATGAGCCTGCTCCCTTCTCCCAGCCCATTCCACCTGTCACATCTTCACCATGCTAACACCTATTAATCCTTCAGATCGTAGCACAACAATCCCTTCCTCAGGGATGCCTTCCCTGAGCCCCCAGTCCAATTTGGATCTCCTTTATACATTCTTCTGGTCTCCCTCTCCCACTTTTTTCTTGGTAGGCTTCATCATACTCAATAAGGAGGTATCTGATTTTTTTTTTTTTTTTTAAGAGAGTCTTGCTCTGTCACCCAAGCTGGAGTTCAGTAGCATGATCATAGTTCACTGTAGCCTCACACTCCTGGGCTCAAGTGATCCTCCCACCTCAGCCTCCTGAGTAGCTAGGAGTGCACACTACCATGCCCTGCTAATTTTTTTTTTTTTTTTTTTTTTTTTTTTTGNTTTTTTTTTTTTTTTTTGAGACGGAGTCTTGCTCTGTCACCCAGGCTGGAATGCAGTGACCAGATCTCAGCTCACTGCAAGCTCCGCCTCCCGGGTTTACACCATTCTTCTGCCTCAGCCTCCGGAGTAGCTGGGACTACAGGCGCCCGCCACCTCGCCCAGCTAGTTGTTTATATTTTTTAGTAGAGACGGGGTTTCACCGGGTTAGCCAGGATGGTCTCGATCTCCTGATCTCGTGATCTGCCCGTCTCAGCCTCCCAAAGTGCTGGGATTACAGGCTTGAGCCACCACCGTGCCCGGCCTCTGCTAATTTTTTAATTTTTTGTAGAGATGGGTTCTCACAATGTTGCCCAGGCTGCCCTTGAACTCCTGGGCTCAAGCGATCCTCCGGCCTCAGCCTCCCAAAAACTCACACCTGGGATTACAGGTGTGAGCCACCATGCCCTGCCAGCATGCATCTGAATTGTGTATCTGTGTGATCCTTTGATTCACATGCATCTGCCCCTGCCGGAGTGTACTTTGTGTGGGATGGGCCTGGGTGTGTATTGATGACCACTATATGCCCTGGCTCTTAGTGGGTCCTCAGCGTGGACATGTTGAGGAGGTGAACGCAGAGCCTGTGTCGTGGTGGGTGGGGATGGGTGGGAACTGGGATTCATTTGGTTTATGAGCAGTGCTAGCTGCTCCCTCCCTCCCCCAATATGAGTGCTTCCTGTGCGCACTCATGGCTTCTCACTTTTGATTTCATTTGATCTTCTGATGATCCAGAGAGGTTGGCATGGTCCTCCCTGGTTTATAGATGAGGCGGCGGAGGCTTTGATGAACGGAGTTCCATGCTCTCAAGTGGCAGAGTCAGGAGCGCAACCAGGCCTCCCACTTCCAAAGCCTGTGCTGTAAACTCTCACTTGCATTTCCTAGTATTTGCCCTGGGAGGGATTTTTTTTTTTTTTTTTTTTTTTTTGAGACGGAGTCTCGCGCTGTGTCACCCAGGCTGGAGTGCAGTGGCACGATCTCGGCTCACTGCAAGCTCCGCCTCCCAGGTTCAGGCCATTCTCCTGCCTCAGCCTCCGAGTAGCTGGGACTACAGGCGCCCGCCACCACGCCCGGCTAGTTTTTTGTATTTTTAGTAGAGACGGGGTTTCACCATGTTAGCCAGGATGGTCTCGATCTCCTGACCTCGTGATCCACCCGCCTCGGCCTCCCAAAGTGCTGGGATTACAGGCTTGAGCCACCGCGCCCGGCCCCTGGGAGGGATTTTAATGGGTTTCTGTGGTCAAGCGAGTGTGGGAAACTGGCTTACTCAGCTCTGCCTTTTAGAGCACATGAATGTGCCTGGGATCTTGGGCAGGAGTTCCCTACCCAGCTGCCAGTACATTCTGATGCTGGAGTCCCACACCAGAGACTGGGTGTGAGGCCTGAGTGTCAGGCCTCAGAAAGCTCCCAGGTGGCTCTCGGTGCAGCCAGGGGCAAGAACTGCAGCGTTTCCCCGCACTCCTTCCTCCTGGGGAGCCCTGTTTTTCAGGGGGCCTGTCATGAGAAACGGCTTCATTTCCTCAGTCCTTTCTCTTTATTGGCCCCACCTCCTCTCTCCATTCCTTCTCTTTGGCCCAAAAGGGTTCCTCTGAACCAGACAGGCCTCCCATTTCCTGAGGGCATCTGTGTAGTACTTGCACAGTGCTGACTGCATTTAGTCCTCAGGACAGCCCTCCCGATTCACAGAGGAGGGACCCATGCTTGGGAGAAGAAGGGACTTCCCGAGGCCGTTCAGCAAGACTCAAAGGCAAAATTAGAACTCAGGCTTCTGGCCTCAGGGCTTCTGGGTAGTGCAGGCCTGCCTTTCCCACCAGCTCCAGAGCTCCTTGAGGACAGGGATGGTGGCTTCTTCATCTCTGTCCCCACAGCACAGGTGCCCAGGAGCCGTAGCCAGTGTGTAGGGCTTTTGTGACCTCCTATCCTGCCTGGTACGGTGGTTATTTGTGGCCGTTCTCCTGGGCTGTCACAGGTTGTGAACTGGAGGACCGGCCAGAGGGGCCAGGAAGGCCTTTGTTCTCTAAGCAGGAGAAGCCCTTGGAGGAAGTGGCTGTGGCTTTTCTACCTCAGAGGCTTTGAAGATAAGGGAAGCCTTGGGCAAAGAGAGGATTCCTCTGAGTGCATGTAGTAAAGAGCTAAGGCGCTGTCACCCACTGTCTGAGACCAGACCCGAGGCACCCCGAGAACAGCCCTGCTGGGCCAGGCCTCCATCCACCACGCCTCGAGAGTGCACTTGGGCAGCCCCTTATCTGAGGAGGGTGTGGGACGGGCGGAGCAGCTGTCAGATAGGTAGATCCCTCCCTGGAATGCCACTCTGAGCATCTGAGGCTGGGAGCCCCAGCGAGGCCCTTCTGGGAACTGGGGTTCCATCCCGAAGGCAGTGGGAACCATAGCAGGGTTTAAACTGAGGTGCACCTGGCTCAGATTTACATTCTAGAAATGCCTTCCTGGCCACAGGAATGGACTGGATGGAGATTGGCCTGGGAAGGGCCCCGCTGCTGCAGCTTAGGGCAGAGGCTGTGTCGGGCGAACCTTCTGGGCCGGGCCAGGGGACAGGATGGGGAGTTCTGAGTGGGCAGAGGCAGGATCTGGACTTGCTCAGGGCGCCTTGCTGGATGAGGGAGGAGAGTTGAGGGCGACAGCGGGGAAGTCCTGCAGGCTTCTCGCACCACCCCTCACTCACCCATCCGTGTGCCAGCACTTCTCTCTCTGTGCTTTTCTTAACCAGGGCTGCTCCTTCCCTGGGTTCCCCACCACACCCCTGGGCATGGCACAGAGTAGCTCTGCAGGTGGGCGTTGAACAGGGTCAGCCTCTGCCCAGGAGCTAGCAGGTGCCTAAAAAACAATGGAGGGGTAGGGCAGACACAAGAGACAGGAAGGGGCGGAGCACATGGCCCCCACCCGCGTCCCTCCCACTTCAGGGCAGAATGTTCTCTGTTCCCAAGTGTCTGAAGGGGCTTTGGTTTGCATTTTCCATTCATCCTCCTTAGAGCTCACCCCTCGGCTTCAGTCTGGACATGTGGATCTTCGTTTAGCTCAGGACATTTTTCTCCTGTGATCTCTGATGATTTCTTCTGCATTGTTCCCTGTATGTCCTGTAGGCACCGCAGGGAAGATTAGACTTCCCGCATCTCTTCCAAGCATCTTGTAGCTTTTCTCTCATTTTTTCCTCCCTCCTGTTTTTCTTCTTGCTGGGAGGTGTTATCTGTCTTACAGGTTTCTCTGCAATTCAATGCCCTTGTTAAAAAGTGTTGATTTTGGCCACCATATTTGTTCATTTCCAGGAACTCTGCTTTGTGTCTGATTGATCCTTCCTGTGTGGTGGATGTCATTAGCACCGATACTGATAAGACTTCCTTTCTGCCTTTCCTTTCATCCGGTCTGTGTGTAAACTCAGCAGAGGCAGGCGTGGGGAGCCCCAGAAATGCACCGGCTCTGGGCTGGGCTCTGGCAGATTCATATGAATGGGAGAGTCTCTGTCTGGCCAGCTCCTCTGTTTTTTTTTGGTTTTTGTTTTGTTTTGTTTTGTTTTGTTTGAGACTGAGTCTTGCTCTGTCGCCCAGGCTGGAATGCAGTGGCGTGATCTCAGCTCACTGAAACCTCTGCCTCCCGGGTTCAAGCGATCCTGGTGGCTCAGCCTCCTGAATAGCTGGGATTACAGGTGTACGCCACCACGCCCAGCTAATTTTTGTATTTTTAGTAGAGACAGAGTTTTGCTATGTTGGCCAGGCTGGTCTCAAACTCCTAACCTCAAGTGATCCTCCCGCCTTGGCCTCCCAAAGTGCTGGGATTACAGGCAAGAGCCCCCACGCCCAGCCCCTTCTGTTTTTAAAAAAGATAAACCCCTGATCTCTGAAGAGCTTTTGCAGTGACACGGGCATGGACGCCACCAAGTCTCCCTGTGATGAGGTGGGTGGAGGCTTCTCCCTTCCTGCTCCGCCCTTTCTTCCCTGTCTCCTGCTCCTCCTCGGCCCCTCCCTTTTGCCGTGATTCCCCACATCCCTTTTCAGTTCAGCAGGGATCTGAATGGCCCCTGTTGAGGGCTGGGTACAGTGAGGCCAGCAGTCACGCAGCCGCGTATCCAGCCATTGCCACCTGCCAGTCACACCGCCACTGTGAGCAGGCACTGCCATTAGCCCCGTGGCGCATGTGGGGAGACTGAGGCATGGGATGGTTGGATAATCTGCCCAGGGTCACACAGCCAGTGAGTGGCAGGGCCAAGATTCAAACCCAGGCAGTGTGAAGTTTGTGAAGGGAACAGCTGAACTTGCTGGAACCCTTTCAGACTCCACGCTCCTGGCCTGGCTGATGGACCCCACTGACTCTCTACCCCGACTCACCCTTCCGGGGGCTGCCGTCATGGCTGTGACTTGGGCCTGGTGTGCCTTCACAGCCCACTCCGGCTGTTGAACTCTTCCTCTTCCCTCAGGCTCAGCGCAGTCGGGGTGCTTCCTAGGGATGGACGTGCACCCTCATAGCATGCCCTGCCTTCCTCTTGGCAGTCGCTGTGAGCATAGTGAAGCTGGCCGTTGCATCTTTGCCCACTCCCCGGGTAAAACGCCAGCTCCAGCAGGGCAGGGACTGAGCCTGTGGCCCACTGTGGCCGACATTCAGGCACCGTGGGCTGCGTTGACCCTCGGGTTGGCTGCACTTGCCTGCAGGGGAAAATGCCCTCTCTGCAGCCCACTCTGAGGGCCCCTTCCCTTCCCGCTTCTCACCCCTGCCTTGGCACATGCCCTTTGCTTGGAATGCCTGCCCCCTCTGGCTCCCCCGGGAGGGCAAGCTCTGCACGGCACTGCCCGGGCCCCTTGCACTCAGTCTCCCAGCCCTTCCTAGATTGTCAGTTGGCATCATCTGGGCACCTGTCAACCCCACCAGGCACAGTAGGTGAGCTCCTGGAGGACACCAAGAAATGTTTGTGGCATGAACGAAAGAGGGACATGAAGGTGCCCTTATGCGCAGGGACACAGATGTGTTCTCTCAGAGTGGAGCCTGGGCCCTACCTCCAGGAGCTGCGCTGCAGGAGGAGGTGACATAGGAGCTGCAGCCACCAGGCTGTTCTAGGTGCTGGCTACAGGAGCCCACAGAACAGACCCCCTTCCTTCCTGGGGTTTTCCTCCAGCCAAGGGCTTCATCTGTCATTGGCTGGTGCCGTCTCCTCGTTTGACAGACATGGAGGCTGTGAATGACAATAAGTAAGGCTCCCAGAGCTGCCTTGAAGTACTCAGGTTGCCTTTACCAACCCTTACTCCTGGTGAGGATCCCGGAGGTAGCTGCCATTAATATTCCCCTCCTTTGGGCCAGGCGTGGTGGTTCACACCTGTAGTCCCAGCTACTTGGGAGGCGGAGGTAGGAGGATCACCCGAACCCAGGAGGTAGAGGCTGCAGTGAGCCAAGATCGTGCCATTGCACTGCAGCCTGGGTGACAGAATGAGACCCTGTCTCAAAAACAAACAGACAAAATGACCCTCCTTTTTACATGAGGAAACTGAGGCACAGACATTCAACCACTGGCCCAGGTCGCACACATGGTAAGTGCTGGGGTGGATCTGGCCCCGGGCGGTGGTTCTGCACCTGCACTGCTGGTAGTGCTGCTATGAAGGACCCACAGGCAGGGGTCTCTTCCCACCCTGTCTCTCTCACACACCTGCCCTTCTCCTGCAGTCATCGGCCCCTTCCCTGAGCCTCTGCTGTGTGGCCAGCCCTGCTGTGCCTAAGGACACCAGAGGAAAGCAGGTGGTAACACCAGAGGGAGCCAGTGCAACAGGAAGCCGTGTCGTTGTCACCCAGGAGGACAAGGCCTGGCAAGGGGCCAGGCAGAGGAAGGGGCACCTTAGCTTCAGATATGGGCGACCTCAGCTCAGCGCCTCCCCCATTCCGAGCACACCCCACTTCCATGAGGCCCTCAACAGCCATGGCTGTCACCCCACCCACCCTCCTATGTGGACCTGCTGGGGTGTGAAAGACAGTCCTGTGCTGAGGGTGCCTTGGTCGGGTTCTTAACCTCGGAGCCCCAGTTTCCATCTGGAAATACAGCCTCCTGTGAGGCTGGAAAGGTAAAACAAGAGGACTGTAGAAAATGCCTGCCGCACAGTATGCCGGTCCTGGAATAACGTTGTGTTGTGACATTGATGAGGAAAAAATACTGATTCCCGGGACCACTGTCTGGGTGGTGGTTGCAGGTTCTCCCTGTGCTGGTGCAGGTTCCTCTGGGCACTCCTTTCCTTGTGCATCCTTGGGGTGTGTCCGCTAGGTGAGCTCCCGGGTCTCCATAGGCCCAGCGTGAGTGATATGGACCCGTGTGCGCCCTATGATGGGATGGCATCCTGTCCAGGGTCCATTCCTGCTTTTGGCCCTGCTGGGACAGGCTCTAGCCCCCCAGGACCCTGAGCTGGAGGAAGTGAGTAAATGTCTTCCTGGTTTTTTGTTTTTTATTTATTTTTTAAGACAGGGTCTTGCTCTGTTGTCTGGGCTGGCGTATAGGATCCTCCTGCCTCAGCTTCCCAAGTAGCTGGGACACATGTGCACCACGCACAGCTAACTTTTGTATTTCTTGTAGAGAAGGGGTTTTGCCATGTCGCAAAGGCTGGACTCGAACTCCTGGGCTCAGCTGGGCGTGGTGGCCCACACCTGTAATCCCAGCACTTTGGGAGGTCGAGGCGGGTGGATCACGAGGTCAGGAGATGGAGGCCATCCTGGCTAACAAGGTAAAACCCTGTCTCTACTAAAAATACAAAAAACTTAGCCGGGCTTGGTGGCGGGTGCCTGTGGTCCCAGCTACTCGGGAGGCTGAGGCAGGAGAATGACTTGAACCTGGGAGGCAGAGCTTGCAGTGAACTGAGATCGCGCCACTGCACTCCAGCCTGGGTGACAGAGGGAGACTCCATCTCAAAAAAAAAAAAAAACAAAACAAAACTCAGGCTGAAGTGACCCACAAAGTGCTAGGATTGCAGGCATGAGCCACCGTGCCCAGCCTATCTTACTTGTTTTAATCTTTATTTATTTTTTTGAGACAGAGCCTCACTTTTGTCGCCCAGACTGGAGTGCAGTGGGATGATCTTGGCTCACTGACACCTCTGTCTCCCGGGTTCAAGCAATTCTCCTGCCTCAGCCTCCCAAGTAGTTGGGATTACAGGTGCCTGCCACCATGCCCAGCTAATTTTTGTATTTTTAGTAGAGACAGGGCTTTGCCGTGTTGGCCAGGCTGGTCTTGCACTCCTGACCTCAGGTGATCCCCCTGCCTCGGCCTCCCAAAGTGCTAGGATTACAGGAGTGACCCACTGCGCCCGGCCTAATCTTTCTCAAATGTATGTGTAGCTCACATTTATTTCAGTGTTTAATATTACGTTTTCATTCTTATTTAGAAGTTTGGTGATGTTTTTGTACCAGAAACATGGCATTGGAACTTCGCTCTTGTTTATGTTAATTAACCTGCGTGAAATTGGTTTCATCATGTGTCATTTTGCTTAAAGCCGTAGTTTCCCAGAGCCCGTTGACAGCATTAGGTGAGGACTTACTGTGTCCTTTGTTGATGCACGTTGTCTCATCAGCCAGTCTATTAAGCACCACCCACATGCCAAGCCCTGTGTTGGCTGCCGAAGGCCGGATGTGAATTGATCAGCCTGGGTCCCCACCTTCACAGAGCTGTGTCCTCATCCAGTGACAGTACGCAGTGGGCAGTGCTGGGGACGCAAACTGGGAGGGAGGGAGGGAAGGAAGTCAGTACAAAGGCCCAGAAGTCTGAGCCTTCCCGACCAAGGAAAGCAAGTGTCCTGAGTGGGTGGAGCGGGTGAGGGAGGGATGGAGGCAGCTGGGCCAGCAGGCTGCAAGAAGCCTTCCTCGGACACCCTCTCCAGGCTGGGACACCCTCTCCAGGCTGGGACACCCTCTCCAGGACGGGAGCCAAGCAGAGAATTCCCATCCCCATTCGGATGGCCGCATTGATGGTGCAGCCCTGGAGGGAGGAGGCCATAGCTGCCATTCCCCAGTGACAGTGGGGGTCGAGGGCAGGAGAGGGAGGGCTGCAGGGCTCAGGCCAGGTGACTGCAGGCTCCTGAGAGCAACCAGCAGGAGGGTGAGCTTCCTTCAGCTCAGGGCTACACACCACCCTCTCCTGTGTTCCCCCACTTCTGCTCTGCCAGGCTTTCTCTGAGAAACCTGGCATCTCACACCCAAGCCATCCTGGGGTTTCTGGTGTGCCCCCAGTCTGGGCCCCCCGCTTCCTCTGCTTGCAGCAAATCACCGGAGTAAAAAAAAAAAAAAAAATCCATGGCCAGGTGCAGTGGCTCTTGCCTGTAATCCCAGCACTTTGGGAGGCCAAGGCGGGCAAATCACTTGAGGCTAGGAGTTTGAGACCAGCCTGGCCAACATGGTGAAGCCCCATATCTACCAAAAATACAAAAATTAGCCAGGTGTGTTGGCACACACACCTGTAATCCCAGCTACTCTGGAGGCTGAGGCAGGAGAATTGCTTGAACACGGGAGGCGGAGGTTGCAGCGAGCCAACAGTGTACCACTGCACTCTAGCCTGGGCAACAGTGAGACTCTGTCTCCAAAGAAGAAAAATTGCCAGGAGCAGTGGCTCACACCTGTAATCCCAGCACTTTGGGAGGCCGAGGTGGGTGGATTGCCTTAGTTCAGAAGTTTGAGACCAGCCTGGGCAACACAGTGAAACGCCTTCTCTACTGAAATACAAAAAATCAGTCGGGTGTGGTGGTGGGCGTCTGTAGTCCCAGCTACTCGGGAGGCTGAGGCAGGAGAATTGCTAGAACCCAGGAGTCGGAAGTTGCAGTGAGTCGAGATCAGGCTACTGCATTCCAACCTGGCAACGAAGCGAGACAACATCTCTTAAAAAAAAAAATCCATGAACACCTCATCTCTTCCAGCCATGCCATTCACACACACAGGCACGTGGACAGACACCGAGTGCAGCCCTCTTGCCTGGGGTCTGCCTCTGCCAGCACAGTCCCCTCCTGTGTGGACCCTGGCCTACCCTCCAGACACTACATGGCTGCCACCGTCCTTCCCGAGCACCCAAACAAACATCTGCCTGTTCCGAGCTTCCACATGTACCCCCAGAGATCTTGGCCAATATTATAAGGCATGATGATCATGGTTGACTTCCACAGCTCCTTTTCCTGTGGCCCAGCCTCCAGCCCTTGGGCAGGTCACCTGGAGCCTCTTGGTGGAGTCGCAGCTCCCACTTCCCAGAGCATTGTGAGGGTTCGCGCTGAACGCATGTGCAGCACGTGACCGGTGTTATCGGGAAGAGTCATGCAGGGGGCAGGGAACCTGGGGAAGACCCCCATTGTTCCTGGGGGAAGGAGGAGCTGGTTCTTGGGGGCTGATGATCTGGGGATCCAGAGAGCCTGCGAGGTCTGCAGAGGTGGGTGAGGGAGCCCTGTAGAGGCCTGCCCCTGCCCTGGCCAGGCTGTGCCAGAGCCTCTCCCTGCTCACCCCTGAACTGATGGGCACTGGCAAATCGGTCTTCGGGTCTCCTGGCAGGTGCCCCCCTGGGTGGCCCCAGGTTCGAGGTGGCCAAGGGCTCCTGAGCGTCTCTCCCCTGGCCTTCTAGGGACAGAAGATGAGCCTGTCGGTCCTGGAGGGTATGGGGTTCCGCGTGGGCCAGGCTCTAGGCGAGAGGTGAGCATGGCGCCCCCTGCTCTCCCCGAGCCTAGCTGGCAGGGGTGGGCAGGCCCTGGGCAGAGAGGTTGCATTGCTCCCTGTGGGAGATGGGCCTGGCTTCTTCCCTGTTCCTGGCCTGGCCCCACGGCCTCAGCCTGGCACTGCCCCACCAGACTGCCCCGGGAGACGCTGGCCTTCAGGGAGGAGCTGGATGTCCTCAAGTTCTTGTGCAAAGACCTGTGGGTGGCCGTGTTCCAGAAACAGATGGACAGCCTGCGCACCAATCACCAGGTGGGAGCGCCCCAGCCCGCCCGTCCGGCTCCCTCCCGAGGGCGAGACCAGGAGAGTGGGAGGGGAAGCCCCGGCGCCAGAGCAGCGGCTGCCAGGACCCGCCCAGAGCCTTCCCACAGGTGGCTGCAGCTCTTGCTCTGTCTGATCCTCTAAGGGAAGCCAGGAGGCTGCACTGGGGCATAGGGGGTGTTTCCAGAACTTCCCCAGCCTACCAGGAGTGAGCCACGCATGGGCAGAAAGCCCCTGCTGGCGGCCTGCCCCCCCCCCCCCCCCCCCCCGTGCGATGCTGCTTGTCCCAAGCTGGTCCAGTCCCCCAGTGAACACCCAGGCTGTGCCTGCCCCTCTGCAGCTTCCTGGGCCGGGTCCCCAGCTTTTCTGCACAACCCTGGGAGATGAGGGCAGGACCCACACTCCCCAGGGCACGGGCACCCAGTCCGAGTTTGGAAGCCCTGGGCCCTACTGGAGCACTGGAGGCCAAGGCCATGACTCCAGTGGTTCTCAGGGAGGGGGACTTCCCAACCTCAGCCCAATCTAGGACCTGGGTTCCCGCTTCCCCTCCCTGCGCTTCAAATGTGCAGGCCCCGCCCCCACCCACCGGCCTCTCCTCTCCCCCAGGGGACCTACGTCCTGCAAGACAACAGCTTCCCCCTCCTCCTTCCGATGGCCTCTGGCCTGCAGTATCTGGAGGAAGCACCCAAGGTATGGGGGGAGCTGGGGCCTTGTCCACACCTCCCTTCCTCCTGTTACCCAGCCTCTACCCCGTGTCAGGCCTCTCCCCAGGCCTAAGGAGTGCCCCAGACCTCGGTGCCAGCCTCCCCTCTCTTCCCATGCTTGTCTGTGTCCCCTCCCCAGTTCCTGGCCTTCACTTGCGGCCTCCTGCGCGGCGCCCTCTGTACCCTAGGCATTGAGAGTGTGGTCACCGCGTCCGTGGCAGCCCTGCCCGTCTGTGAGTCATGGCGGGGTGGGGGGATTCTTCTCATCCCTTGAGTTGCTGAGGCCTTCAGAGTTCCAGCCCCACTCCTGTGTGGGTGCCTGGGAGGCAGGCCCAGGTTTAAGTCACCTGCTCAGCCACACAGCCCGTGCAGGCCCATCTGTGCCCCTGGCTCTATGACGTCGCCAGCCCTGCAGAGAGAACTGTCTGGCTGTTTTGAACATCTTTTCCCAGCACGGGATCCCAGGTGGGATCATCCTTGCTGATCCTTCGATGCGGGGGATGGCAGGCTCCAAGGAACTTCAGCCTGCCTGACTAGGTGTCCTCTGTCAGACCAGCTGGAACCCCATTCCTGCCTGGGGACAGCCTGTCCCACCACCTCCCCAACCTTCAGTTATTTTCCCTCTGCTGGTTCCCCAGGCCCACTTGTGGGGGGGCCCCAGGGCTCCCGTGGGGTAGGACCGAGCGATGCATACCACAGAAGCCTATGCCGGGCGCCTCTCTGGGGCCACATTCGTGGCCCTCATGCCCCTGGTTCCTCACACAGCCCAGGGATGCGGCCACGTGGGCGGGAGGAAACAGCCCAACCTAGCCACTGGGGTGTTACTGCAGGACAGGGGCGAGCACCTAAGAGCTGTCTAGGTGCCCTCTGCCTCTCTCCCATCCCATCCTCAAGCCTAAGCCAGGCCTTCTCTTCCAGGTAAGTTCCAGGTGGTGATTCCGAAATCCTAAGCCTGCCCCGCACCCGCCGAGCTGCACTGCTGCCCCCAGTCTCACCGGCCTCAGGAGACGGCGGCTGCACTGGGCCCCAGGCCGCTGCATTTGGGGGTGGTGTTGGGGCTAGTGCTGGGGATCCCAGGCCCTAGGGGTCACATTTACTCAGGAAGTGGGTATCAAAGCGAGGTGGGGGTGTCACAGGAGGCAAAGGGGTCCCAGCTGCGGTCAGGACTGGAGTGGGATTCCTGCCTGCCCACTGCCCAGAGGCTGTTCAATAAAGGCTGTGTGTGTGGAATCTGACTCACAGCAGCAGGGGAGGATCTGTGGAGCAACTGTCACAGGTCCTGCAGGGGAGTAGGCACCCTCTCCGGCTCCGACCCTGCCTCCCCTGCCAGGTCCCCCTCCGCTCCCTCCCTCCCCGTGCTCCTGGCAGAGAGATGCTGGCCCCCGGCATGGGCGGCCTCGCTGGCATCTCTGCCGAGTCAACAAGTCTGGGGCTGCCCTCTGCCCGGCGATCTGCATGGAATGGAGCGTCTTCCTGGGGAGCAGGGCTGGGAGTGCCTGGAGTGTAGGCCGGGGCAGGCTGGGGCTGCCAGGGCTGGGGATGCATGGGGTAGGGGGAGGCCAGACACCCCCATGGACACATGTGGCCCCTACGCACTCCTGCTGCCCGTCCATGGGCAGAGTGGCCCTTACGCTGCCCCCTTCCACCCTGCTCGCATCTGTAGCATCTGGGGACTCCTGGGCTTCGCCACCCGCTGCCTGATGTGGGTAAGTGCCCCAGCCTCACAGCCGCCAACCAAGGCTGGGGGTTGAGACCCAAATGGGATGAGAAAGGGGTCCCTTGCTAAAGAAACTCCCTGTAGAGTGGGGTCCAGTCACCCCATCAGTCACTGCCTGGGTCACCTCTTCCCAGCCCACCTGGCTGAGTGTAGCTCTGTCCTGTGTCTGCCTCTGCTGTGCTGCCCCTGCCTGGCCCGCTCCCCAAACACCTGCTCCCCCTAGTGTCCAGTAGCCTCCTGGCTGCTATGCTCCCAGCCCGGAGCAACCTCATCCTGCGGAGATGTCTCGTTTATGTTGAGCCACGCTTCATGTTCCGGCCAGGGGTGTGGGGGGTTAGCACGGAGGTCCACTGCAGACATGCCCACGCTCAGATGGCAGCCCCGCCTCCCTGATGGGCCAGGGAGGAACCTTCCTAGAGCAACCGGCTTGAAGGGTCGGGGAGGAGACAAGCAGGTCCCAGGTAGCAGGAAGGGCCCTGGCTCTGGCCGTGGGGAGCAGTGTTTGGTCACCTGGGCAGAACCCAGGGCCGGGTGGGTTCCCTTTATCTTGTCCTGGGCACTGTTCTGGGGCTGCCTCCCCCATCCCCATCAGAGCACCCCGTCTGTCAGGGAAGCAACTGTTGACCCCGTCACGCCAGCAGCCACAGGGAGCCAGGGCCCCAGAGGGCTGAGGGGCCTCCAGGGCGTCTCCTGCCCAGCCTCTCCCCAGCCTTCACCCCTCAGAGGGCATCTGTGGGGAGACAGTCACTGAGTGCTGGCCCTCAAAGGCAGGAGACAGAGCCTTGGCAAGCCTAGGAGTAGCAATCACTGTCTGCTTTCAAATTCCCTGCTCTGCCTCTGTTGCCCTGGGGCAGAGGACTTCACTTCTCTGGGCCTCAGTGTCCTCATCTGTGAAGCGGGCATCACACCTGGCCCCCTGGGTGGTGGAGAGGAAGATGGAGCTAGGGTGCAGCCAGCCTTGATGTGTGTGCTGTTGCCTTCGTCCTATGGACGTCCATTTAGAGCAGCACCAGGTAAATGGGTCAGCACAGCCCCGAGTCAGGCGCGCCAGGCCCTGGACTGAGGGGACTCCCACCCCGTGCCTCCCTCGCGGCAACCATGAGAGGCAGGTGCCCACTCAGCAATGAGGAAGCCGAGGCTCGGAGAGTGAAGTCACCTGCCCAAGGTCACATAGCTGGGCCACGGAGGAGCTGGCATCCCAGCTCCTTGTCCATCCCCCCCACCACCAGCAGAAGTGCCTGGGCCCGTGGCTGCCTTGAGGAGACTTAGGCAGCGCTGTGGGATGCATCTCCGTTCCTTACCAGGGCCGGGGACACAAGACTGAGTCCAGTCCTCAAGAGCAGAGAGCACCGGGACAGGCAGGCGCTGGGGAAGGGGCGGGGACAGGCGGGCAAACCGGTCGGGCAGGCGCTGGGCTGGGGCCTCCATCAGGATGGGCCTGTGCTGACAGTCCGGGCTGGCGCGGCAGCAGTTCGCAGGGCAGGCAGCTGGGGCTGTGAGGCCGCCGTCAGGTACGTGTGGACCGGGGACTGGGGGTGGGGAGTGGTGGACAGGCTCCCAACCGTCAGTACCCCAGTTTCCTCTGCTCCTCAGCCTTTCCCCATCCCTGTCCCCTACACAGCATCCTTCCCCATCCTGCTTTCGGCTCTTCACGTTTGAAACGCGGTACACTCATCTTGCCTGAGTTTGCTGAGCCTCTCCCCAAATTGGACCACCGTGATTTCATTGCTCCCTCACAATTCCCCCTCCATCGTATCATTCAATCCCCACAGGTACTCAGCTCTGACTTTCACCCTGCTTCTCAGCTGCTCCCCAGCTCAGCTCACTAGCTCCATGTCCTTCCAAAGCGTGCCAGCCTCCCACAGCACCCCACACCTTAATGACTGCTTTTGTCACTCAGCCACCACACCGGACCCCCTATTTCCCCAGCCCACATCTGCTCAGCACTCCCCAATGTCCTAGCCTCTTGGAAACTCCCAGAGGCTTCCCGACACGCAACCTCAAATTAGCCCCTAGCCACCCCCAGTGGTTCTCCATTCCCTCCTCTGGCCATCCCTCTTCATCCTGCCCCTCACTGTACCCTGAAGGCCACCTCTGCCCCCTCCTCCCAAGTGACTTAGGAACCCAGCATATGGGACTTGGCCTCTCCCCTGTCCGAGCTCTTGGGCAGGGCAGGGCCCCTGACCTTAGCTCTGTGCTGTTCATGACCCAGAGGCTACGCTGAGCCTGTGCACCCCCTCCTGCCCCAGGAAGAGGCCCCCAGCACCCAGCTGCCCGGCTGCCATGCACAAGCATTACAAAGTCCACTTTGCCAAGGACGCCCAGAGCCCCAATGGGCACTACTTCTGGGACCCAGAGTTGGGGCACCAAAAAGGTACGGGTTCAGTTTGGGGGTGGGTGATGGCCAGCAGAGGCCTGTGAGGGAGCCCGAGTGAATGAAGGAACAGAAGGGGAGCCGCGTCCTCAGGAGAGAAAAGCCACCTGCACTCCCCCAAGAGGCATCTGCATAGCAGCAGGGCCAGGACCCAGGACTAGGACCACAGGGCCGGGGGGCCTGAAGATAGGAGCCTGGGCTGGAGATGGAAGCCGGGGCCACCTGGCCTGCCCTTTCCCCTCTCCAAACCCCCAGGCCTGTGTGGACGGCCCCCAGCCTGGAGGGGAACAGTGTGCTGGGAGTAAGGGGTAGGAGAGGGAGCCCCACACAGTGAACATGTCTGAATGAGGCTGGGCCCAGTTTCTGGTGGCGACCACGGGGCTCTTGTTTAGTGGGGGCAGGGGGCAGTGCCCTCCCACTGGGGCTGATTCAGCCTCCTCAGGGCCAGGGTGAGGGCCGGAGCTTCTCAGGTCACCACCCTTCCTGCCACCCTGGCCTGAGCTGGGGACAAGGTCCACCCCCCATCCAAATCCCTGGCCTACCCCTCTCCACACAACCACCCATCACTCCGGCCTCCCTGGGCCAGCCAGGGCCAGCTCCCAATGGATCCTCTCAGTTTCCCTGACCCCTGCACTCAGGGCACCCCCCAGGAATCCAGGAATCTGCTGTGGCCGGCACCAGCCTCCACTGAAGCCCCAGCCTCAGGCGTCCTCTCTCTGCCCCCAGCTGAAGTCCAAGCCCTGCGCCTTCCCCGCCCCCCCGCTGTGGGACAGCACAGACCCCAGGTCCCTCCCCTGCCCATACCTCCCCCGCGTACGATCTGACTTTTTGAGGGGTTTCTGGGGCTCCCAAGAACACTCCGGCCCCCAGGTTCTACCTGAAGACTTGATCAGGCTTGTGCCGGTGCCCCCCGGAGGTTGGGGACACAGGCCCAGTCACCCCCACTTCCTTCCTTCCAGGATGCTGTCATCAGTGGCGCCAGGACTCAGCAGCCCTCCGAGCCCACGGGCCCTGTCGACCTTCCCCCCAGTCACACTGGCAGCTGGCCTACCACAGCCACCGAGTGGGTGGCAGTGGCTGGCGCCGGGGCCTCCCGCCCTCCGTCCTGCAGCAGCAGCGGCAGCCCCAGCCCCAGCCCCCACCTCCCAGCCCCCTTCGGCAGCGGCTCTGCCCCATTCATGAAGCCCAGAAGGGGCTGCCTGCAACCTCCACCGTCCCCAGGGAACCAGCCGGCGCCCTTCAGGCGCTCCCCTTACCCACCACGGCACCGGCCATGGCCAGCAGTGGCCCAGCCCTATCCTCCGCGGCTGGCATCTTCCTGGAGCCCAGCGAGCCCACTGATGCCCGGCCTCTGCCCACCCCAGCGGCCTGTGGCTCCTTCACCTACAGCCCCGGTGCTCACCCTGGCCTTCTCGGGGGCTCTGTCCCCACTCCTGCCGCCTTACTTCCCGCCTGCTCCCCTTGCTCCCTGCCTAGCATCTTGCGCCTGACCTCTTCATCCACACCCTGGTCCCTATCCAGGAGGGGCGCGTCCCTGGCACTGGGGCTCATGCTGGCTGCCTCTGCTTTGCCTGTTGGGGTCCAAGGCTTCCAGGCCAGGCCTGCCCCGGTGCCGCCATCCTGGGCCAGGCAGTGAAGTCCTCCCTCTCCTTCCCCCTTTCCCTCTGCCAACACCCTGGCTGTTCTCTGGTCTCTTCTCAGCCCCTTCCTCTGGCCCAGCAGGCTACAGGGTACATGGGGCAGGGAGGGTGAGCCCTGAGTTGTTGGCCGGCTCTGGCATGGGGGAGACAGAGCTAGGGAGTGGCCTGGGGAACGGAGAGCAAAGGTCAGCAATGGGAGGACCCACTTGCTTGCTCCCTCCCTCCCTCATTCACTCCATGAGCGTGCCAGGCCCTGTTCTGGGGGCACAGTGGGGAGCAGGATCAACAGACATCTCTGTCTTCATGTATTGCAGCCAGGGGCAGGTACAGGAAACAAGGAAATTTAAAAGTGTGGCTGGGAGGCCGGGTGCAGTGGCCCACGCCTGTAATCCCAGCACTTTGGGAGGCCGAAGCTGGTGGATCACTTGAGGTCAGGGGTTTGAGACCAGCCTAGCCAACATGGTGCAACCCCATCTCTACTAAAAGTACAAAAATTAGCCAGGCATGGTGGTGGGCACCTATAATCCCAGTTACTCAGGAGGCTGAGGCATGAGAATCATTTGAACCTGGGAGGTGGAGGTTGCAATGAGCCGAGATCACACCACTGCAATCTAGCCTGGGCAACAGAGTGAGACTCTGTCTCAAAAAAAAAAAAAAAAAAAAAAAACCAAGTGTGGCTGGGCGCACTGGCTCATGCCTGTAATCCCAGTAGTTTGGAAGGCTGAGGCAGGAGGATCGCTTGAGGCCAGGAGTTCCAGACCAGCCTGGGCAGCGTAGTTAGGCCCTGTATCTACAAAAGGTAAAATAAAAATTAGCCCAGCATGGTGGTGCATGCTTGTGGTCCCAGCCATATGGGAGGCTGAAGCAGCAGGATCCCTTGAGCCCCAGAGTTCGAGGCTGCAATGACCTATAATTGTGCCACTGCACTTCCAGCCTGGGTGACAGAGCAAGACCTTGCCTCTAAAAGTATGCCACTCAGTAACAACCACACTAGGGAAAAATAAAGCAGGGAGAGGAGATGGGGGATGTCAGGGTTTCCAGATTAAATAGGGTCGTCAGGCTGGGCCTCATTAAGGCAGTGTTAGAGCAGAGGCCCTGGGGAGGTGTGTTCCCAGGCCAGCAGGAAGCCAGCACTTCGGCTTTTGCCCTAAAGGAGGCAGGAGCCACAGGAGGCTTTGGAACCGAGGATGGACATGAGCTGACAGGATCTCCAGGAGAATGGGCTGTGGGAGGAGTACGGAAGCAGGTGGCCCAGGGAGCAGGAGATTGCAAGAATCCAGGCGAGAGGTGCTGGCAGCCTGGCCAGGGCAGTAGCAGCAGAGGTGGGGACACGGCTGGGTTTCTAGGTCTGGATTGAAAGTAGAGCAACAGGGACTCAGCAGGACTCTAGGTCGGGCACAGCCCTGTCACCAGAGCCTCGGGGCTATGATGTCTATTTCACACACAGGGAAATAGAGGGTGGATGAGGTGGAGCCACCCAGTGATCTGGCAGAGCTGGAATTAGACCCACCTGGCCCACACCTCAGTAGACCTACCCCTGAGCCTGCTTCCTGGCCACCTGGCTTTGCCGCTAGGCGTGGCCCATTTCCTGCAGCCCATCAGGCCTCTCTGAAAGTGGCTGTGTTACCCGCACTGTGCACCACAAGGCTGGCCCCATGTGCCCCCGCAAGACTGAACCCTGCCTTTTTGATACCCCATTTCCAGGTCTGAGAAGCAACCCTCAGTGGGGGACAGGGTCTCCTCTGCAGAGTGGACGCTGTAGTGCCAGTGCCTGGTGGCCAGGGCCATAAATGGCCACTGGAGACCATGACATTGACCAAGGGCCCAGCGCTGGCCAGTCCCTTTGGCATTCCTGCTCCCCAGTGTCTCTGCTGCCCCACTCTTCAGAGGGAACTGAGCCTCTCAGAGGTGGCTCTCCCTGGGGTCTGCAGAGAAAAGCGGTGGGGCCGGGACTGGAGCTCCAGTCTGGTCATCTCTCCCCCAAGCCTGGGCTCAGGTGGGATTAGTGACTTGCTGGCATGATGGACAGGAAGGTGGGAGGAGCCTGCAGTCCAGGGCCTCTCCATGCTCTGGCCGGCCCAGCAGAACAGGCAGGAGTGGCCTGGAGTGCTGCTGATGGTGGAAAGTGGTGTCTTAGCATCAGAGGGCCTCGTATCCCAAAGAAAGGCCTTTGGGATTTTCCTGGGGGAATCATGGGCTTAGTGACCAAGCAAGCCTGGTGACCTGGGGCCAGGAAAGCTGACTTCCCGCAGCCTCAGCCTCTGGTGTGTGGCTGGGGGGATTCCAGCCTCCCAGCCTCAGCCTGGTGGGACCCAAAGGGGCACAGCTCGCCCTGGAGGTGGGGGCCACTGATGGCCATGGAAACCTCCACTGTAGGGTTTGACCTGAGTCCCCTTGGCACAGGGTGCCAGGGAGGGGCTGACAGTGGGGGCCATGGAGGGCAGATGGGAGGAGGGTGGTGCCTGGCCAGCGGCCCTGACTCAGTGTCCCCACCCCCAACCACCAGACATCCTGACAGAGGATGACGTCTACTGCAGCTGCCTGGCCAAGACACTCTGCCATGTGCCGGTCCCTGTGACTGTGGGTTTCTACGCCCCTTTCGGCTGCCGCCTGCACATGATGCTGGACAAGATCACGGGTGAGGAGCTGTGTGTGTGTGTTGCGGGGAGGATGAGAAACAGGGCCTCTGGTCCCCGCCCAGCTCCAGGCTTCCCCCAGATCCCCCACCTCCTGCAGTCAGCCTGCCCCAGTCCAGGCCCCCCCCAAGCCCACACCTCTACCCTGGGCTCTTGCTTCTCTGGCCTCCTGGCTGCCCCAAATTCGTACCCTTCCCTGCTTCCACCACCAGATCCACTCCAAGGACTCTCTGAGGGACAGATCTGGCCCTGTCCTTCCCATGCTTGTGCCTTCCATGCTCCCCAGTACCCAAGGCAGAAAGCCCAGGCTCTTTATTGAGGCTGCAGGTTCCTGCCAAGCCCCTACTGGCCTCTGTGCTACCCAGACCCACCTCTTAGGGCTTGGTGGTCACAAGGCACCTGACATATAGATGATAATTGAAGACATAAACTGGAACCTGCCAGGTTCCCCAGCAGCTTTTTTTTTTTTTTTTTTTTGACAGAATCTTGCTCTGTCGCCAGGCTGGAGTACAATGGTGCGATCTTGGCTCACCACAACCTCCACCTCCCGGGTTCAAGCGACTTTCCTGCCTCAGCCTCTCAAGTAGCTGGGATTACAGGCACACACCACCACGCCCGGCTAATTTTTTGTATTTTTAGTAGAGACGGGGTTTTACCATGTTGGCCAGATGGTCTCGATCTCTTGGCCTCGTGATCTACCCATCTCAGCCTCCCAAAGTGCTGGGATTACACGTCTCACTCTGTCGCCCAGGCTGGAGTGCAGTGGTACAATCTTGGCTCAGTGCAGCCTCCACCTCCTGGGTTCAAGCGATTCTCCTGCCTCAGCCTCCCGAGTAGCTGGGACTACAGGTGTCCGCCACCAAGCCTGGGTAATTTTTATATTTTTAGTAGTGATGGGGTTTCACTGTATTGGCCATGCTGGTCTTGAACTCCTGACCTCATGTGATCTGCCCACCTCAGCCTCCCAAAAAGTGCTGAGATCACAGGCATGAGTCACTGTGCCCGGCCTCCCCAGCAGCTTTGATGTGGATCAAGCCCTGCTGGAGCTCAGACCTCAGCCCCATGTGCGGCGAGAGGGGCTGGGACTGATGTTCCTCCTCCGTGTGCCCAGCCCTGGTGCAGGCCCAACAGCCTTTCGTTCCTGTACTGACTGTCCACTGAGCACTCACTGTCCTGCCCCATGTTGTCACAGGGTCCCGGGAAGAGAAAAGATGGGGATATAAGGAACAGAGAGTCCCTCCTCCTGCTGGGGCCATAGACATTCCTGCTCATTCACTCCGTGACCTCACATTTCTCATGATCCATTGTTCAGGCATTCCGCAAGCACCTTCTGGTGCCCAGGGGACACAGTGGTGACCAAGACGGGCAGGACCCTGCCCGTCTTGCTCACAGTCCAGCAGGGAGAGAGACTTGTTTTCAGATAGTGATGACCCAGAGTGGGAATGGCTGAGGGCCTTCAACCCAGCCTGGGATCAGGGAGGGCTTTCCTGCAGGAGGAGCAGTAAGTCTGGATGATAAGACCAAGGCTGTATGCTGCTGCCTAGCATAGCTCGTCCTCAGCATCTCATTCATTCATCCCTTACACCGACCACTTCTCCCCTGGTCCACTCTCAGAACCTTCCCAGTGCCCTCCACACCCTCGACCCGCCTCCAGCCCCTTACCCAGCCGGGGCTCTTCCTCGTGTCTCTTTTTGCCCCCTCCCATCATCTCTCCTCTGCCGGCTCTACCTCTAACCATCCCGACCCCCAGCCCGGCCTACAGACCGCTTCCGGTCCAAGCCCGGCTCCAGGCCTCTCCACTCCCCCGCTTCTGCACCGGCTTCCAACTCTTTAAGGAGAGGCCGCGGCTCCCGTCCAGTCCCTCGCCTCTGCTGGGCGCCCCTCGCCTCTCGAGGCGCGCTCCGCCCCGCCCGTACTAGACCCCGCCCACCCCGGCGGGTGTGCGGCTCACGCGGCTCCCGGGCTCCCTTCCCGCAGCGCTGATGCAGCAGGAGGCGGCGCAGCGCGAGAGGGAGGAGCTGCAGCACGTGCAGTGGCGGCCGCGCGCCGTCAGCGGCTGGGGCGTCCCGCAGCTGCTGTGGTACCTGGTATTCCTGCAGCCCATCATCACCGAGGTGCACCTGCGGCGCAGGAACGTGCAGTTTCTTTTCATCCGCTTTAGCGCCTGGCAGTATGAGGGCACCGACAAGCTGTGGGCCGGCCTGGTGACCACGTTGTGCGAGGGCATCCGCCACCACTACGGTGCGCTGCCCTTCAGCGTGTACTCGGTGCTGGGCAACAAGCCGGCCACCAGGCAGGACTGCTGCCAGAGCGAGTGGCACTGCCGGCGCCGCGTGTGCCTGGGGCTGCTGGGGCTGCTGGCGGCGCTGAGCCTGGGCGTGGGGCTGCTCTACCTGTCGCTGGGCGGCCACGCACTGGGCCACGGCAGCCCGAACGGCAGCCTGCTCAAGGCGTTCGGCGGCGCGGCCACCACACTGTCGGGCTCGGGGCTGCTCATGGCCGTGTACTCGGTGGGCAAGCACCTGTTAGTAAGCCAGCGCAAGAAGATCGAGCGGCTGGTGTCGCGCGAAAAGTTCGGCAGCCAGCTGGGCTTCATGTGCGAGGTGAAGAAGGAGGTGGAGCTGCTCACCGACTTCCTGTGCTTCCTGGAGGTCTACCAACGGCGCCGGCTGCGCGTGGTGCTGGAGGTCACCGGGCTGGACACGTGCTACCCGGACCGTGTGGTGGGCCTGCTCAACGCCATCAACACGCTGCTGTCTGACAGCCACGCGCCCTTCATCTTCATCCTGGTTGTGGACCCCAGCATCCTGGCCGCGTGCCTGGAGAGCGCAGGCAACATGAAGGGCACGGCCGACAACGGCTACCTCTTCCTCAACCGCACGGTCACGCTGCCCTTCTCTGTGCCCATCATGGGCCGCCGCACCAAGCTGCAGTTCCTGCACGATGCGGTGCAGAGCCGCGACGACCTGTTGTACCGCGAGATCACGCGCAAGCCGTGGCTGCCCGGGGACGCCAGGGGCGAGAGCGCGCAGCTGCTGGCGGTGCAGACGCAGACGCAGGCGGGGGCGGAGCGCGGGCAGAGCCGCATCGACGCCGAGGCTGCGCGGCGCATCCAGGAGGCTCTCTTTTGCCTTCACGACGAGCGCGACTGCCTCTACGAGTACGTGCCCGACAACGTGGTGTCCATGCGGCGCATCGTCAACACTGTGCCCATCACCGTGCGCCTGCTGCAGCAGCAGCAGCAGGGGGACTTCGGGGGCCCCACGCCGCGCCAGGCGGTGGCGTGGGTGGTGCTCGCCAACCAGTGGCCGTGCCGTCTGAGCTGGGCGCTGCAGTGCCTGGAGGACCGGCAGCAGACGGGGGGCGCGCCCGAGGGCCGCGCGCGCCTCTGGGACGTGTTCCGCGACAACAGCCGCGAGCTGCACACTATGACCAAGGCGTTGCAGAACGTACTCGACCTGGACGGCGACCCTGAGCTCTTCGAGCGCTTCCTGGGCGCCGACTTCCCCTTCACCGTGGCCGAGGCGCAGAGCCTGCTGCGCTGCACGGTCAACCTGGACCACTCAATCCGCCGGCGCATGGGTCTCATCCGAGCCGTCAGCGCGCTCAAGCCGCCCAGCCCGCCCAAGTCCCCTGCCCGCGATGCCCCCCACGCTGCCCACCGGACCAACAGCACCTCCAGGGCGCCTCCGTCGGGCCGTGCTGCAGGGCAAGCTAGCGAAGGCCACCACGCTGGGGACTTGACCCACAGGGGCAAGCTATGGCCGGTGGCCTGCGCGCTCTTCCGTCCAGGGCAATCCAGCCCAGGTGGGCCTTGAATGGAGGACTTGGCGGGCAGCAGGAGGCAAGAGTTCCTCTATCTGCCCAGATGGGGGAATAGGCGGCTGGACTGAACCCAGGGTCCCAATGAACCCTGTGAGGGCCACACCCCCAGGTGAATCTAAGCCAGAGCCGTGGACAGAGCCTCCAGGAGTGGGGCGGCGAGCCGGTGGCAGCATGAGAGCAGGCACATAAGAACCAATGAGGAACTCAGAATGTACGTGCAATAAATGGAGGTGTTGAGAGCCCCGAGTTGCTCTCTGCATCCTGATCCGACCAGGGACCAGGCCTGCCCCGTCCTGCCACAGGGCCTGTCCCATCCTGTCAAGCCCACTTCCTCCTCTGCGCCATGCTGGCCTTCTCATCTGGCATCTCCGTGGCAGGAGAGGCTGCGGGGGCGGTGGACGAGGCTGCAGAGCTGGGAGATGACAGGTGGATGGGCGGGGTTGACTCAGGCAACATGGAGCGCCCAGGCCTCAGGGAATCCCAGTCCTTGTCCCCATGCCCTAGCCTGCCCCTCTGTGAGTAGGGTAGGAGCTGACATTTCCGAGGGTGACCTCAGTAGGCTGCTCCACCCCTAGGGTGGCTCTCATTCTCAATGTAATGGGTTAATTAGACCTCACTGGCACCTCAGCCAGTTGGGGTGGGTGGCACTAACCTCCCTCAGACAAATAACTGTCCACAGGGTACCTGCCTTATGAGTCACTCCAGGGTTACCTAAGGACCACTGGTTAGTCACTGACACTGAAGCCACTGCATCAGCCCTTTGATGAGGACAGGGAATTTGGGCAGAGATGGGGACATATAGGACCCAAGCCACAGCCAGCCAGGGGGGTTACACTAGGGCTCCCCACCTTTCCTCTGGACAGAGCCCTGGGCTGGGGTGGGTGTCACTCCTCTGGGCAGTTCCTGATTCCTCATTGGTCAAATGTTCAGCCACACGCTCAGGCCCTGGGGTGCCTGACCCAGTTCCAAGTGTGTGCCGGCAGGGACTCCAAGGGCCAACACTGAACACACCCTGGGATGAGGCTGAGGGTGTGGCTTCTGAGCCAGGGCCCTGAGGCTGGCAGAGGGGACAGTCCCCGAGGAACCTGAGAGCTCTGCAAAGGCACACACCCTCAGGCCATGGGACTGGGGTCACTGACCTCACAGTTCTTTAGCTCCAAGGCTGGGCATGGCATCCAAGTCTGGCTGCAGCACCAGAATCCTCTGGCCACAGCAATTGTCACAGGCGCATGCGGGTCAGTGGTAGCCCTCCAGGATCTTCCCTGGAGCTGAGCAAGCAGAGGTGCTGTTTCCCATTCCTGGCCTGGCTAAGCTGGTGATACACCTGGACCTCCTGGGAGCTGTTTCCTAGCTGTCAGGGAGAGTTGGCCTCCGAGGGAGAGGCATGGGGCCTGTGACACCGTTAAGTCTGTTTCTGTAGATGTGTGGTTGGGGTCAGTATATCCCTTTAGCCTCCTCTAAGCCAGTTTCAGTTGGTTTTGTTTCTTACCACCTGGAATCCAGGCTGAAAATAAATTTTCACTGTTACCAGGAGTGGGGTGCTGTGAGAGATGCTAATGTGTAGACTTGGCTGGAGGTGGGGGCAGGACTGAAGCCCCCCATGCCTCAGTAAGAAGCTGCATCAGGCCGGGCGCGGTGGCTCAAGCCTGTAATCCCAGCACTTTGGGAGGCCGAGGCGGGTGGATCACAAGGTCAGGAGATCGAGACTATCCTGGCTAACATGGTGAAACCCCGTCTCTACTAAAAATACAAAAAAACTAGCCGGGCGCGGTAGCGGGCGCCTGTAGTCCCAGCTACTTGGGAGGCTGAGGCGGGAGAATGGCGTGAACCCGGGAGGCGGAGCTTGCAGTGAGCCGAGATCGCGCCACTGCACTCCAGCCTGGGAGACACAGTGAGACTCCGTCTCAAAAAAAAAAAAAAAGAAGCTGCATCAGCCTGGCCAACATGGTGAAACCCTGTCTCTAATAAAAATACAAAGAAAATTTAGCTGGGCATGGTGATGCACACCTGTAATCCCAGCTACTCAGGAGGCTGAGGTGGGAGGATCACTTGAACCCGGGAGGCGGTGGCTGGAGTGAGCCGAGATGGTGCCACTGCACTCCAGCCTAGGTGGCAAAGTGAGACTCCGATTGAAAAAAAAAAAAAAAAAAAAAAGCTGTAGCCTCTGTTACGTGGTACCAAACTGTGGCCAAACTGCTGGCCACTGTATCTTTACGTGGAGCTGCTCTGAGAACTTGCACCTGTGTAAAGCCACGGGACCGGTTGTCACCAACAAAACGGGAGTACGGCTGATGTGTGCACCTTTCCCAGCAATGAGTTAGGGAGCAGGTTTCTCTTCTCCACTCCCTTCCCCCATCTGCCCACTTGATCTGAGACCCGTGAGGCCCTGGGGAGCAACAGAGCTCTAAGAGCTTCAAAGGGGCCTGGATCCAGGAATAACTTGGTGAAGAGCTGCCTGCTACTCTGAACATCCACGTGTAATGATAAGCATCTCCTGTGTTAGGACACTGAAATCTTGAATGAAACAGACCCCCTACATCTTCAGCAAAGGCTAGCAAAACGTGACAAGCTCAGGCAACACGGGTGGCTGAAGGGAAGGGGAAGACAAGACGGCAGGGAGGATCCTCTCAGCTTCCAGTCCTCCATCTGGGAGCCCTCAGAAAATCAGGAGCGCACCAGGCTGGGGTGTCAAGATACGGCTGCGGTTTCTAGAGCTGCTCTATCGCAGTCCGACAGACCACGTGCCTTTGAAGGACAAATGTATCGTCTCCCGCTTCTGGAGGCGACAAGTTCCAGATGAAGGGGGGCCCTCTGTGCCTGCTCCCTGCTCCTGGCGCATTGCTGGCCATCTCCACACTCCCTGGCTTGCAAAGGCATCACCCCATCCTCTGTCTTCACGTGGCAGTCTCCCTGTGCCCAAATGCCCCTTTTAATAAGGACACCAATCAGACTGGAGTAGGGCCCACGCGAATGTCCTCATTTTAACTTGAGTACCTTTGTAAAAACCCTGTTTCTAAGTGAGCTCACATTCTAGGGTACTGGAGGTAAGGACTTTAAACATCTTTTTTTGTGGGAGACACAATTCAAGCCCCGGGAAAGGCCCAGCTCCTCACTCCAAGCTCAATTTTAATGAAAGCAAATCAAGGGACAGGCTGGGAAGAGGATCCCTGTCCCTCTCCTAGCTGACCCCACCTGGGGTGGGGAGGCAGACGGCCAAGAGACCCCAACACAGCTGCCTCCACAGAGGCTGAGACCATGAGCAACAGCTAATATTGACCAAGGGCCTCTGAAGATCTTTGGGGCACTGTGCTGACCCGAACCAGGCGAAGGACGGCTTCAGTACCTTGAAGCAAAAGCCTCACACGCTCTGGCCTCACCTAGACGGGCTGGATCCACGATGGCCAGGAGGGGCCCCTTCTTCCCTTCACCCGTGGCCACACTGCACATTAGCAGAGCTGGGGACAGGCTGGCTGTGCAGGGATGGGAAGGGTGCTGCGGGCTGCTGGCGGCCGTTCTGTGTAGCTTCCCTAAGTCCTTCGCCCAAGTCCTAGCGGTGGCTGACCTGGGGAGCAGTGACGACACTTACAGCTGCAAGGGACCAAACAGCAAGCCAGCAGTGGGTTCCTAAGGTGCTCCTCACAGAGGCCAGGGTGGCTGCGGGCAGGGGACTCCTTGGTGTGCGCAGGAGCTGAGTGACACCAGGACTCCAGCCAGCGACTGTGGTTCTTGTGATGTCACCACACCACCACCTCCATCCATGTCAGCCTCCCACACGAGAAAGGGGATGGGTGGCCCAGAAATGCTTGTTTTCTAATTTTTTTTTTTTTTTTTTGAGACAGGATCTTACTCTGTTGCTAAGGCTGAAATGCAGCAGTGCAATCACACCTCACTGCAGCCTCAACCTCCTGGGTTCAAGAGATCCTCCCGACTCAGCTTCCTGAGTGGCTGGGACTACAGGCATGCGCCACCACACCCAGCTAATTTCTGTATTTTCTATGGAGATGGGGTTTCACCATGTTGCCCAGGTTGGTGTCAAATTCCTGGGTTCCAGTGACCCTCCCACCTCGGCCTCCCAAAGTGTTGGGATTACAGGTATGGGCCACCACGCCTGGCCTGCTCCCTCATTTCCTAAAGGGAAAAACAGACCTCTCGGAAACGGGCAACAGCCCACCATGGCCCCTGCTGGCAAAGGGGAACAAGCCGCCCTGTTAACAGCCTCCTGCGGCGCTGGCTGGGCCCCGGGCACACTCCCACCAGCACGACACCCAGGGCTGCCGGGGACAGGCTGGGATCTGCTCCCGTTGAGCGACGGGCAACTGGGCAGAGCCACTCTGTATCTAGCATCCTGAGACCCTAGACCTGAAGCCAGGAGGTATCTGGGGCCCGTCTCTCCCTGCAGAAAGGATGGGTAAAACTGGCCTGGCTGGGCGGTGGCTGTATGAGACACCGGAGCATGGACACAGAGAAGACGGGACTGTGGGGGAAGATGCAGTAATGCCTGGCCAACCTCCTGAGCCCTGGCAGACACTCTGTAACCAGGAGTTGTGATGGCCTGCACCCAGCTCCCCCCGCCAGCAACCACCCCTAGTATCCGCATGAAGCAGACATCCGGCAAAGTGAACCCAGCCCCAGTTTATTAGAAAAGGTGTGAACAGAGTTGCACCGACAGGAGTAGCCCCAGCCCTCTGCCCACCCTCACCCACACCCACACCCATGCCACCCGCCCCCAACGGGTTGTAGTGCCTCTCAGGGCGCAGCCTCCAGTGGCCTGGACAGCAGGGTCCCGGAGTGCCGGCTGCTCCCGCCCCAGCTCCCTGATAGATTTATTGCACTTGAGAAAGAAAGCTCTGATCCTCTGCTCCCATCCCCCCACCCTGCCCGGCCTGCATTGTCTGGGGCTGTTCTGCGCATCAACCACCACCAGCACGCACCGCTCCTCCGGCACCAGGCTGCCTGCTCGGCCCTGTGCCCAGGGCCACAGGGGACCATCCCACCACCACCCAGGACCCCTGCCCTCTGCAGGGCAAGCCTGGCCCCTCCAGAACAGGCGCCTGATGTCCTTGAAGAACTCCTCCTGCTCCCCCTCCTCCCATTCACCCCCAGAGTCTTCCAGTGGTGGGCTCATAAACAGAAGTGCCTGAGTCATACGGGGAGGGCCGCTCCCTGTAGCTCCTGCACCCCTTGTAGTGTTGCTGTGGGGGGAGGGGGGCCCCAGAATGGCCCCCACCCCTGGCATCCTGGGCCTCAGGAAGGCTGGGAGGAAGGTGAGCAGATTCTCATGGCTCTGGCCTCAGCTCATCGCAGACCGACCGGAAAAAGGGAACTTGGGGAGGAGAGATTGCGGGAGAGACTGTCAGAGCTGGGGACTCTCTCATCTCCTCCCCAGTGCCCTGGGCCCCGGGCCTGGCCTCACCTAAAGTGTCACAGTGTCTCCTGCCCGGATTCCTGACTGGCTTCCAGAAGCAGCTCCTCAAGCTCCTTCTCATTCTTGGAGCAGCTCAGTTCTGTGTAGGAGGATGGGCCAGCAGCCCCGTCAGGCGGGTGGGGCAAATACAACCTGTCCCCAGCCTGTCCCCAGCCAGACCCTCGGGGCCTGCAGAGGGCCCAGAGACCGCTGAGATGGTCAGGCTCAAGGCAACACACCTTACATGCCCCACCCCAGGAAGAGCTCCCAGGACCCAAGGGAAGCGCGGTGTACATGAAAACCAAGCCCCACTTGTGCTGGCCCCTGTGAGAACCATTTTAAAGAGGGGAAACTGAGGCCCACAACAGACAGGGGCTTGCCTGAGGTCACACACAGCACCCAGGGCCCCTCATCACTTGCCCTAGGGCCCCTCTCACCGTGCTCCAAGCCGCAGCTGCCCCCCTTGACCTCAGGCCCCGGGGGTGGCTCAGGGGGCAGTGCCAGGGCGAACTCGGGCTTCAGGCCGTTGGGCAGCGATGGCCCTGACTGAGGCGGCTCCGGTGGTTGCTGAGACTCAGAGGACCCTGTGTCCCGAGTGACAATGGCCCCGGCGGGTGGTAGGGAAGGTGAGGCGGGTGGGGAGGGAGGGGGCGGGGGAGAAGGAGGGATGGGGGACGAAGGGGGCTCTGCCCTCTCGGGTGGGCTCTCCACCCGGGTCACCACAAACACCTTGTGGCCCCGGCCTGGGCTGGACACGGAAATCCGCTGCTCAGTGGGTGTGGAGGGGCTGCCTGGGGGACTCCTGTCCCCAGGGCACAGGGAGTCCGTGGGGGGCACCAGGGCAGGACAGGGGGTCTCATCCCTCTCCCCTTCCTCTTCCTCCTCATCCTCCCCATCCGAGTCCGAGTCTGAGTCTGAGTCCGGGCTGGGTGCGGGGCTGGGGGCCCCGTTCTGCACCCCAGCAGCGGGCTCGTCGTCGGGCTGGGGCTCGGTGGCGGTGGTCTCAGGCATGGAGGCCAACAGCTGCGGCGGCTGCTCCTTCTCCTCCCGCTCCCGCGCCAGCACCAAGTTGCGCTTGCAGCCGTTCTGGATCTCGGCCAACAACGCCTTCTGCGTCTCGATGAAGCTCTTCACCTGTGGCAGGAGCGCCTGGCTAGGGCTCTCAGGCCGGCCTTCCACCCGCCCACCCGCCCGCCCCAGGGCTGCACGGCCGTCCCCTGCTTACCGCCTCCTTCTTGGGCTCACGGTCGAGGTCCAGGCGCAGCAGTGAGTGGTTCACCTTGAGGGCCAACGACAGTGCCATGAGCCCGCCTGTCTTGATCTCGTTCTCCCGAAGGTCCAGTCTCAGGAGGCGGGGGCTCTCAGCGATGAACTCCGCCACCGCCACCGCGCCTGGGGGGGCACCGCAGGGGCTGGCCACGGGCCCCACACCCGGCTGGCCGCCCCGCTGAGCCCAGCAGCCCGCACCCGGGCCGGCCCCGTACCCTACCCTCGCACGTGAGCTTGGTGGAGGCCAGCCCCAGGCGCAGCACGCTGCGGTTGCTGATGAGCCCGTTCTTGAGGTGCCGCACACCCTCGTTCCCGATGGGGTTGTGGCCCAGGTTCAGCGTCTCCAGGCTCTGAGTGTGCGGCTGGAGGCAGGGGGCGTAAGGGTGAGGAGGGAGCCTTGGTGGCGGAGGAGGGCCCAGGACGCCGAGTCAGGAAAAGCGTGAAGAGAGCCAGGGTCGGGCGTTCCTTTTCCTTGGCGCGCCTGCGCGTTGAGCACCGGCGTCGTCCTGCCCTGCCTCAGGCCTAGCCTGAAGTCCCTTCTGTGCCTGAAGTCTTCCCAAATGCCAGGTCCTCTGTCCACTCCCAGGCACCCAGTCAGTCCCTACCCCCCAACAGCCTGAGCCCCTGGCCAGGGCCTGGACCTTGAGCGCCCTGAAGCCCCTAAGGCGGGCGACTCTTACCCAGGGTTTGGGCACACCAGTGCTCACCTGAGAGTCTCTGTGCCTGCTTGGCTTGCTTTAAGCACCGCGTAAAAACTGAAACCCAGGTGCGGTGACTTACACTCATAATTCCAATACTTTCGGAGGCCAAGGCAGGGGGAATCACTTGAGGTCAGGACTTCAAGACCGGCCTGGCCAACATGGTGAAACCCCATCTCTACTAAAAATATAAAAATTAGCTAGGTGTGGTGGCGGGCACCTGTAGTCCCAGCTACTTGGGAGGCTGAGGCAGGAGAATCACTTGAACCCGGGAGGTGGAGGCTGAAGTGGCTGCAGTGAGCCTAGATGGCGCCAGTGCACTCCAGCCTGGGTGACAGGATAAGACTCAGTCTCAAAAAAAAAAAAAAGATAAAGAAGGGCTGCTCCTCAGAGAAAACAGGCACAGAGGTTGAATGAGGAAGCAGGTGGGGCTGAATTTAAATCGTCGTGAACCTGCAGGGTGGGCAGGACAGGAGCCGTCAGCTGTAGACAACTGTGCTGAGAGCTGGGATGGGAGGTGGCAGCGGGGACCGAGGTGCCTCCCTCCCCTGCCAGCCTGACTCACCAGTGTCATGCCCAGGAAGGCCATGCCCGTGTGCGTTAGCTGGTTGTTCCACAGCACCAGGGTCACCAGCCCCTTCCTCTGCTCCTTGAGGCCCTCGCAGATGTAGGCCAGACCTGCGGAAGGCCGGCAGTCAGAGCCCTGTCTGGGGCCGGGGTGCTTCCCCGGGAGGGGGCTGCGGGGTAGGAGCAACCCCTTCTGCTTAGGACCTCCGTGGAGGTCCCACAGGCCCAGGCCCAGGCCCTGCCCTGCAGCCCTGCCTCGGCCTGGCACCCTTGGGCACACATCTGTGACCCCTGGGCCCGGGTGCCCGGATGACAGCCTCCCCCAGATGCTTCTGTTTTTTGCTCAAATGTGACCACCTCCAGCCCACCTCACCTCGAAGCCGGCTCACTCCCACCCACAGTCAGCACTGTCTCCCTCCAATGCAGATCCCACCATCTGACGGGCTGCAGGTTTCACTCATCTTCTCTTTGTCTCTAGACTGGAGTACAGGCTCCCGAGGGCAGAGCCCTGTGTCTCCCTCCGGGCTGAGCCCAGAGGCCTACAGCCATGGTCCTGGACAGGTGCTCAGCAGAGTGCGGTCTGGGCCTGCCACCTGGGGACACAGTGACCCTCCCCCCACCCCTCCAGGATGCAACAGAAATGCCTCCTTTGACGGATCCCCATTCTCTGCTCAAACCCCCAACATCAAACACCAGAGCTCCTCCCACTGCACTCGTGGCTCCCTCCATCTGGACCCTTTCCCAGGCTTCTCACAAGGCTGGTTCTGCTTCCAGCCTCCAGATGGAAACCCAGAGGCCCCGACCCACGACCCACGGTGGTCTTCCCTCCTCCACCATCTGAAAGCAGCCTCCAGCTGAGCCCGTTATCGCAGCAACACTGCTTTCTTTTCAGATTGTAATTATTCACTTCACATCATCCTGCGGCTGTCAGCTGAGGTGTCTCCTCCTCCAGGAAGCCCTCCCTGGCCCCCAGACTGATCAGACCCTGCCTCTGGGCTCCATCAGCCCAGTCCTGCCCAGTCTAGGTTGTCAGTAGGTCTAGTCTTGGCCACATCTGTGTCTCCAGCACCACCCAGTGCAGGGCCGGGCAGAGTGGGTGCTGGGTGACAGGTGTGGGGTGGGGTGGGCCCCTGCACCCACCCGAGTCCAGCACGTGGTTGTTCCGGAGGTCCAGGATCTGCAGGGAGCAGTTGAACTTGAGCAGGTTACCCAGCTGGGCCGAGTCCTGCAGGCCATTGAGCTTGTTGTCCGCCAGGTACAGCTCCCGCAGGTTCATGTTCATCTTCAGGGCCGTGGCTGGGGATGGGGGGCACGGTGACTGGGCAGGCCCTGCCCAGATCTAGTACACGGCCCCTGCCCCCAGCAGGCCGCACGTCCCACTCACCCTCCCGGGCTTGGGGCTCACCAAGCAGCATGAGGGGCCGCCCTGACAGGCTGGCATTCTCCAGGTGCAGCACTGCCAGGCTGCTGCGGATGCGCAGGGCCCGGGCCACGAACGGCGCCGAGTGGTCCAGCAGGGGCGTGTTGCGGGCGTCCAGGTACTGCAGGCAGCTCGTCTGCAGGGGACGAGGGGACAGGGGTGAGGCACTGGCTCAGGCCTGCCCCAGCGCTCCTGGCGCCAGCCCAGGACCTGTGGCCCCACATCTCAACGAGCAACGAAGCCACAGCTGTCGTCTGGCTATGTCGCCTGGTTTTACAATAGGGGAAACTGTGGCTGGGGAGGGAAGGCTCAGTCTGGGGTCTCGTGGGTGAGCGAGGCAGGGCTGGTGGCAGCCAGGATCCCCAACTCCTGTGTGGCTGGGAGGTTCCCAGATAGCCCCGACCCTTCCCTGCACCCAGCCTTCACACAGGAGTGACGTGGGAATGGCGACCATGGCCACCTCCAAGGGAATGACTTCACGGAGGGATGACATTGTGGATGGGAGAAAGTGGAGGTCACGAAACGCCTCGCAAGGAGAGAAGGGGCTGGGGGCCTGGGGGCCAGGACACCTCTCAGCCCTGTTCTCCTCCTGGCCTGAGGGCCAGGCCCAGCATCCCCACAACAGCCCACACTAAAGAGCTCATGCAGTCAGAGCCTACGGGCCGTGCCCTGAGACAGTGCCTCCCCGTGCCAGGAGCCTGAGCTGCCTCTTCCTGGAAGCCGAGAGGCGCCCACCTTGCGCATCATGTGGGCGGCTGCCTGCCAGCCCCGGGTGCCTATGTGCTTGTTGAAGGAGATGTTGAGGTGGGTGGCCGACTCGTAGTACTCGATCATGTCGAAGAGGGCCGAGGCACCCTGCAGGTAGAGATTCGGGGGCTCAGCTCTGGGCTGCCCTGGGGGAGAGGCGTGGGCCCTGACACTGGGCCCACTGAGAGATGAGGGGTCCAGGGTCTGGAGAGAGCCTCACGGGAGAGAAGGACAAGCATAGACAGGGCCCCGTGGGCCACGGGGACAAACCCTTTCCTTCTCTGCTGTAGCCAGTCTGTTTTTTGTCACTTGCCCTCCAGAGTCCTTGACTGATGTGCTGAGTGACCAGGACAGGCCCTGGTGTTCCTGAGCCTGGGCCTCAGGATCCGGACATCAGGGGTGCCTGGGGACTTCCAAGGCTGGGGAGGGGAGGGCCCTTGGGCCTTGATGGGAGGCTGCTCTCAGAATGCTTTCCAAGCCCATCCCATAGGAGCTGGACCCGCCAGCGTGGTTCCTGAAAGGGCTCCTGGGGGCCACACGCCTGCCCCTCAGCTCAGCTCCCCAAGGCTCTCCTTGCTTATGAGGGTGGGCCATAGGGGCCCCAACGCACCCTCCACATCCACTCTGGTCATACTGGATGTCTCTCTCTTGCCCTGCCAGAGGTCCCGCTCTTGCACCACCCCTCAGCCTTTGTCTAGGGGACCCCCTCCTCCTGCAGTGTCCTCTCCCCACCCAAACCTCGAAGGGGCCCGGGAGCTCAGGGAGCCGAGTGGGTGGTGGCAGGGCTGCTCACATCTTCATCCAGGTTTGTCTGCTCCAGGTCCACGACCTTGAACTGCAGCCTCTTGAAGACCTCTTCCAGGGCCTCGCAGGTCTTGTAGTCAAGTTTCTCACCTGGGGGGAGTCAGCAGCCGTGCGCATGTCTGAGACAGCGCACCTCTGCATGGCGGGAACATGGCCAGGGGAGGCTGGAAGGGCCCTCTGCCCCCACCCTCCCACCCCACACCAGGCCCAGCCCCTGCCCTGGCTCAGCTCAGCTCCAGAAGCTGCTGACCCCAGGCAGGTCCTCAGACTCACCTCTAGGGAGCCCCCGACCTGCCCACGACCCAAGGGCTCCCAGTCCCTGGCCAGACACACACCTTTCAGGTCCAGACAGTCGAGGCGGTGCCCGAGGTCTGTGAATTCCTGAGAAAGCAGAGTGGATGGGTGTTAAGGCAGAACGACACTTGAACAGGGAGGCAGTCGAGGCCCCAAATGGCTGCTATGCCAGAGGTCAGGCAGGGTTCCGGGGTGGGGTTTCTGCAAAGGCACTGAACAGAGGCTCAGACGCCGCCCACCAGCTGGAACCTGGGGTACAGGGCCTTAGATAGCGAGAGAACTCTGCACCCACACGACTGAGGACCAGCCAGCCCTGCAGCCAGGCAGGCCTCGGCAAAGCGCCTCTGCCCCAGTGGGACCAAGTGAGGGAGTAGGCCCAGCATCTCTGGGGGATGTCCCGACAGAGGGAGTCTGTGCAAAGGCTGTGAGGCAGGAAATGAGCCTGGGAAGCTGGCAGGGCTGGGCTCAGGAGGCCTCTTGGTGAAGGCAGAGCCTGGGGCCCAGCACCCAGTTAGAGCCCACCGCCCTGCAGACACCAGCTCCCGCCCTCTGGGCTTACACACATCACCTGTAGGGTGGATGCTGCACGGCTGGTCTGAACTAGGCCGACGGGCTCCAAGGACCCACCCTCTCAGCTGCCACACTGAGCAGCCACCCTTCTTGAGACCTGGCAAGCCCCTCTTCTGGAATGTTCCAGAGAACCTACCCTAACCCCAGTGAACAGTGATGGACAAGGAGCGTGGTTGCTTCCAGCACAGCTGAGGGTCAACAGGCCGAGGACAGGCAACCCTGGAACCCTTGGGACCAGCGGTGCTTCACTGACTAGGCGTCAAGCTGGGGACCACAGGAGAGGCGCCGAGGGAGGGGGCTGGGGGAGTGGCACGGTGGGAGAGCCACCTCTGTGGAAATGGAAAACCAGCAGGTAGCTCTCAATAGCCACCTTACCAACGCACAGAAAAGGCCAGGAAATGCCGAGTGGCCAACAACGGGGGTTCCCGAGGAGGGGGCCTTGGGGCAGGAGATAAGAGGTGGATTTGGTTTTTCAGATCTGTAGTATTTTAATTTTTTTTTTCTAACCTGAGGATATATGTTATTTCTGTAATTCTGACTTTTATGAATATGCTGGGCGTGGTGGCTCATGCCTGTAACCCCAGCATTTTAGGAGGCCGAGGTGGGCAGATCACCTGAGGTCAGGAGTTCGAGACCAGCCTGGCCAACATGGCGAAACCCCACCTGTACTAAAAATACAAAAAAAATTAGCTGGGCGTGGTGGCGTGCACCTGTAATCCCAGCTACTTGGGAGGCTGAGGCAGGAGAATCGCTTGAACCCAGGAGGCAGGGTTGCAGTGAGCCGAGATCGTGCCACTGCATCCAGCCTGGACAACAAAAGCAAGACTCTGTCTCAAAAAAAAAGAAAGAAAGAAAGAAAGAAACTTTGTAATTCAGACTTACAAGAATCGTATATATGTCTCTTCCCCAGGGAACAGCGTTTCTTTTGGGGCTGACGGATACCTGAATGTCTTACTTTATAGAATTCTGTGCTCTTCATATTTATGAAGAAACTCATTAGTTCTCTAGCTGAGCAGCAGGCTTTCAAAGATGTCTTCATGATCGCCTGGGGCTGGGGAGTGGGAGGCCCTCTCCTGCTGGGGTGGCTCCACCCTAGGGCCCCCCGACACCCACACTGGATGCACCCACCCCGCTCCTCCTGTACCTGCAGCTGCCTGAGGAGCTTGGGGATCTGCCTGCAGTTCAGCTTCTGGCAGGCCTGCTTGTAGGCGCCGATGACCTCATCCACGGTCACGTTCTGGGCTGCAGGGACAGGGGACCCAGGCCTGTGACTGTCCACACCCCGAGTCCCTCATGGGGCTCCACCCACTCCTGCCCCAAGGCCTCTGCCCCTACTGCCCTCTTCAGCCCTCCCCCAACAACAGGCTGCCTGAGCTCTGTACTCCCTTTCAGGCCCCTGGCTGGCCACTGCCCGAGGTAAGGTGCCCTTGGGCACCCCCACCCCAAGTCAGCACCGCCCTCCACGCCTCACCTTGGCTCTAAGCACCTTCACATAAATACACAAGGAAGAGCACACAATCTTTCTACACATCAGCCATCTCCCCTACTAGACTGGGAGCCCAGGAGGACAGGACCGGGGCCGTCTTGGTCACCACCACGTCTCCAACACTGTCTCGGTGTTTTGTTTGTTTTTGAGATGGGGTCTCACACTGTCGCTCAGGCTGGAGTAAAGCGGTGAAAACACGGCTCACTGCAGCCTTGACCTCCCAGGCTCAAGCATCCTCCTGACTAGCAGAGACCAAAGGCGTGTACTGTCATGCCCAGGTCATTTTTATTTCTGGTGGAGATGGGGTCTCACTATGTTGCCCAGGCTGGTCTCAAACTCCTGGGCTCCAGCAATCCTTCTGCCTCAGCCTCCCAAAGTGCTGGGATTACAGGTATGAGCCACTGTACTTGGTCCTTGGTTTTTGGTTTTTTTTTTTGTGTGCTTTATTTGGGTGAAAGAACGAATCCTCACTTTAACCCTATAAGGAAACCAAGCTCAGAGAAACAGCCTTGCCCAAGATCACACAGCTGGTATACATGGGAGCCGGGCTTTGAACTCAGCTCTCAACTACAATGCCACGTGCCTCTCAGAATCCCCACTCCCAAAATACTCTCAATAGCTACACAGACCCGTACAGCTATTCAGGGCCCGGCTCCCTGACCCAGGACACAGAAGCAGGTGGAAGGGACAGGCCTGGTCCCGGGTGTTCCCAGGCTAACAGGCAGTGGCTCCCGGCATGAATGGACGTGGCCCAAACCCAACAGCTGTAGCCCCCGTCCCTGAGAGGCCCACAGCCGCTACCACGCGGAAGCGAGGACTGGGCTTTCCATCTGCACAGATTTGCCTTTTCTGGACATTTGATTAAAATGGAATTGAAGCTGTGTGGCCTTCTGCGGTTGGCTTCCCTTACTGAGCATAATGAGCCCGAGTTTCAGTCCCTTTATACTGCTGAAGAGTAATTATAGGATGTGCTGCGTTTTATTTGCCCATTCACCAGCTGACAAGAATTTGTACTGTTTCCAGTTTTTGGCTATTAGAGCTTGGATTTTACCCCAGGGTGACCAGGGGAGCAGGAAGGAAAGGCTAGGAGCGGAAGAGGGAGAGGTCAGGCCTGAACCATTAGAAAGCCCTTCTTTGGGCCAGCAGATCCTGGGAATGGAGACGACAGGACGGGCAGGGAAGGGGGCCAGGAAGAGGGCTTGCTGGCAGCTTCTCGGGGCCCCCCCCGCCCTGCTGCCATTCCCTTGCTGCTGGAGGCAGTGGGAGTCCCCGAGAGCTTCCAGTCCAGTAATATCTCTGTGTGGACTCCTCCTCCTGCCACCCTGCTAGGCCAGGGGCTCTGCACCCCTGGTCTCATCAAGCACTGCCCCATTTTCTAGGGGAAGAAACTGAGGTCCAGGTAAAGTATGGTGTCTCCCTGGGACCAGGTGGCTGTTCCCGGGCAGAGTCTAACATCAGACCCCGGGACTCCTCTCTGGCCACCGTGCTGGGTGGCGATGGGTTGCTGAACTGCAGTGCTAGAGGAAAGAAGCTGACAGAGGTCAGTCCCCGGCCTCCCCAGAGGTCAGGCCCGGTTCCTGCCTGGGCACTTCCTCCTCCTTGCGGGTGGAGGCCGGGGAGGAGCTGCAGGTGGTCAGCAGACGGCAGGTGTCCCTCCTGCAGACAGAGAAGGAGCCGTCTGACAAAGGCCCATGTGCTTGCTGACCCTGGAGCTCTAGTGGGGACCGGAGCTGGCCCTGCCTGGGAAGGCAGCCCCCGGGACTCCAGCAGCTACCCCAAGTCATGGACAAGCCCATGCACGCCCCGGTCTTAACCAGTCGGGGTCATGAACTTGAGGGGAGAAACTTATTATCTCTTTATTTTCATGAACGGAACTGAAATTTAGCATTTCCTTCTTATTAACAGAGGCCAAAAAAGAGACAGAGAAAAGAAACAATGTTTAGCAGACCTTGAGGGTGCCATGAAAAGAAACAACAGACCCTTTCCCATTGCATCAGGTTACAGTAGATTCTGAATGCCCATCACTACTCTGAGACTGAAGGCCTTATGACAGCTGCTGCTACATCCTCTCACTTCACGTGTCAGCGAGGAAAAGCATTCAGCCTGGCATCCTTTGCAATCCTATTTAATGTTCCGCCTTAAAAATCATCATCCTGGGCTGGGCATGGTGGCTCACGTCTGTAATCCCAGCACTTTGGAAGGCTGAGGTGGACGGTTCACTTGAGGTCAGGATTTCAAGACCAGCCGGGAAACACGGCGAAACCTGGCCTCTACTAAAAATACAAACATTAGCTGGGTGTGGTAGCACGCTCCTGTAGTCTCAGTTACTTGGGTGGCTGAGGCAGAAGAATCGCTTGAACCTGGGAGACGGAGGTTGCTGTGAGCCAAGATCACGCCATTGCACTCTAGCCTGGGTGACAAGAGCCAAACTCTGTCTCAAAAAAAAAAAAAAAAAAAAGGAAATGCAAATTGGAGGAACCATCAGAAGCATAAGAATTCGCATGACATACACAGCACTGCTGCCCACGGACTCTGCCAGGCGCTCCATCCAGGAGCGAGCGCATCGACTCTGTGAAGCCGGGAGTCATGCCAGGCCCACCCTAAGCTGTCCTGTATGGCGGCTGAAGCCAGGGTTAAAGTCCTAGCCCCTGGCTCGGGAGCTCTGGATACACTCTCTCACCTCTCCACATTTCAGCTTCCTCAAGCTTTAAATGGGGAAGGGAAGGGTAGCTGTTTTACAGCGGGGGTGGACTAATAGAACTAAATCATTTGTGGAGAAAGTCCGGACCAGCCTAGCACTGCAAATGCTTAGTAGCGGCTCATGTCACAGCATTGCCAGCGTCCAGGATCAGGCTGGGGGTGGGCACTGCTGGGGCGAGGAGGCTGGCCCAGAGCTGGCTGTGGCATCAGGCTGGATACCACCATAACCCCTGACACAATGGCAGCCGGTCTCATGCACATAAAGTGCTTGAGATGGCACCTCTTCGTTTTTTTTTTTGAGACTGTTTTGCTGTCACCCAGGCTGGAGTGCAGTGGCACGATCTCAAGCCACTGCAACCTCTGCCTCCCTAGTTCAAGCGATTCTCCTGCCTTAGCCTCCCGAGTAGCTGGGATTACAGGCACGTGCCACCACACCCAGCTAATTTTTGTAATTTTAGTAGAGATGGGGTTTCCTCATGTTGGTCAGGCTGGTCTTGAACTCCTGACCTCGTGATCCACCCGCTTCAGTCTCCCAAAGTGCTGGGATTACAGGTGTGAGCCACTGCAGCTGGCCAAGATGGCGCCTGTTCTTTGTACCAAGAGCCTCTGGGTGAGCCTGAGGCCCAGTTTCTAGGCTGGCAACCTTCACTCCCCACACAGCAATCAGACCACACCTTCAGCTAGGCACCTACAGGGTCTGGAACCAGGCCCGGCCTTGCAGGAGTCACCACCAGAGCCAGAGCCTGAGGAGGTCACATCCGCCCAAGTGCTTACAGAAGTGCAGTAGAAATGCACTTCTACTAAAAATACAAAAATTAGCGGGACGTGGTGGCGAGCTCCTGTAGTTCCACCTACTCAGGAGGCTGAGGCACTGTCAAGTAGAACCGCTTGAGCCTGGGAGGTGAAGGATGCAGTGAGCCAAGATCGTGCCGCTGTACTCCAGCCTGGGCGACAGAGTGACTCTGTCTAAAAAAAAAAAGGAATGAACACACCAAAACTAAGATTTTACAAATACCATTGCTTAGAAATAAGGCTAAATATATCCAAATAAAAAAGAAACCAATCTATTAATAAGAAAAAAGAAAGAGCAGCATGGGCAGATCAGAATGTCACACCGACACGGTACTCACACCCGCCAGGCCCATCCCCAGCACTTCCAATGCCAATAAACACAGCTTCAATTCCCTGATCAGCGCCATGACGGGAGTATTAGTGCCCTCCCACTTTAGAGAGGAGACAGGGCATGTGGCTCACGCCTGCAATCCCAGCACGATGTGAGGCCCAGACAGGAGGATTGCTTGAGGCCAAGAGTTTGAGACCGGCCGGCCTTGCCAACAAAGCCAGTCTCTACCAAATAATTTCAGGGGAAAAAAAAAAAAACGAGAGAGGAGAAAACTGCGGCATGGGCAGAGTGTGATTTGTCCAAGGCTGCATGGAGAGCGGCTGGCTGGCCCAGGACGAGCCCTACACACACCTGTCCATTTAAAATGGTGTGAGGAGGTGGCTGAAAAGAAAGCGGCAGCGTGAGACACTTCATGAGCAGGTGTGGGTCAAAATAACTAACTCTGGCGTACTGAGCACTAACCACATGAGACATGCTATCCGGGGCATTTCACACCCAGTTCGTCAGTATCTGCACTCAATGTGGACTCAAGAGGGGAGGTGATAGGCCCACCAGGTCTGACCACAGGGCCAGCTTGGACCCACCAGACTACGCCATGTCACAGCCCACATGACCCCATGATGGGCATGGAAAAGGTCATGCGATGCCCACTGTCTCAATTAAGGCGGCAGGAAGCAGGTGATCTTTGTCAGTCACGGTCTCCAGGCAAAGTGACTGAAGTCTCATAAAAGGGTGCGTCCCCAGGATCCAGGGGAGCATAGCCACAGGACCCCCATTCCACGGGCAGGGCCAAACAGCCATGGCAGGACTGCAGTTCTTGCAAAGGCCCGGGCTGGAACTCAGAGCCAGGTTCCAAAGGGAAGGGCTGCGCAATGGTTAGGGCACAGCTGTGGCCCTCAGGGATGGGGCTGGGATCTTTGCTGTCTCTCTCACACACTCAGTGACCTTAGGCAGGCTTCACAGCATCTCATAGGTCCCACCTGAGATAGTGTCTTGCAATATGGTTAAGAACATGAGTTCTGGGCCGGGCGCGGTGGCTCACGCCTGTAATCCCAGCACTCTGCCAAGGAGGGCAGATCATCTGAGGCCAGGAGGTCAAGATGAGCCTGGCCAACATGGTGAAACCCCGTCTCTACTAAAAATACAAAAATTAGCTGGGTGTTGTGGCGCATGCCTATAACCCCAGCTACTCAGGAGGCTGAGGCGAGAGGATCACTTGAAACCAGGAGTTTGAGACCAGCCTGAGCAACAAAGTGAGACTCTGTCTCTACAAAACAAACAAAAAATACAAAAATTAGCATGTGCCTGTGGTCGCAGTGACTTGGGAGACTGAGGTGGGAGGATAGCTTGAGCCTGGGAGTTTGAGGCTGCAGTGAGTTGCGATTGTGTCATTGTACTCCAGCCTGGGCAATACAGTGAGACTCTGTCTCTTAAAAAAAAAAAAGAAAAAACATGTAAGTGCTCTTTAGCTTTTACATTCCTGTTGTTTCTCCAGCATGCAGTAAATCCACCATGTGCACACGTGTATGTGGGGTGGGCATGTATGTGAGTGTGGGTCTCAAGGTCAGGGCTCAGATGCATTTGCTCAAGTCCGAGGCTCTGAAGGCCTGTTAAGCAGGGACCAGAATTCAAGTGGATGTCAGAGAGGAGGAGAGGTATGTTCAGAACACATGTGTTTGGGTGTGTGTGTATTCTCTTTTTTTTTTTCTGAGACAGAGTCTTGCTCTGTCGCCCAGGCTGGAGTGCAGTGGCGTGATCTCGGCTCACTGCAAGCTCCGCCTCCCGGGTTTACGCCATTCTCCTGCCTCAGCCTCCCAAGTAGCTGGGACTACAGGCGCCCGCCGCCACACCCGGCTAATTTTTTTTTGTATTTTTAGTAGAGACGGGGTTTCACTGTGTTAGCCAAGATGTTCTTGATCTCCTGACCTCGTGATCTGCCCACCTCGGCCTCCCAAAGTGCTGGGATGACAGGTGTGAGCCACCGCGCCCGGTCATGTGTGTGTATTTTCTACAAAGCAAGCGTGTGTTGGGGATGGATCTGCAGAGGTAATGGCTTGGAATAAGAAGACCTGAGTTCCATCCCTGGCCTGCCAAGGCTGTGATAAACGATCACAAAAACCTCTTTCTTGCCCTCCCTGAAAGGGACACCTGTGGGGTCGCAGGCAACAAGGGCCGTGAGCGCATCATGAAGTAGTGGCACCAGTGTCACAGTGCTGGCTTAGTCAGCAGGAGACACAAATGGGGAAAAAGATGATGGTGGTGGTGATGGTGGCAGCCGCTTCCCGGTATCAGAAACTTCCTCTGTGTAATGCATAGTGCTAAGCACTTTCTTTCTTTCTTTCTTTTTTTTTTTTTTTTTTGAGACGGGGTCTCACTCTGTTGCCCAGGCTGGAGTGCAGTGACAACGATGGGTTCATGCCATTCTCCTGCCTCAGCCTCCCAAGTAGCTGGGACTACAGGCGCCCGCCACCACGCCCGGCTAATCTTTTTGTACTTTTAGTAGAGACGGGGTTTCACCATGTTAGCCAGGATGGTCTTGATCTCCTGACCACCGTGTTAGCCAGGATGGTCTCGGCCTCCCATAGTGCTGGGATTACAGGTGTGAGCCACCGTGCCTGGCCTCTTTTTCTTTTTAAACAGTCAAGGTCTTGCTATGTTGCCCAGGCTGGTCTTGAACTCCCAGCCTCCAGAAATCCTTCCGCCTCAGCCTCCCAAAGTGCTGGAATTACAGGCCTGAGCTGCCTCACCTAGCTCCCAAGTACTTCCCACGCACAATTTCACTTGGCCAGAGCAGCACCCCTATGATGCTGGCATAACTAGACCTCCATCTTATCAGGGAAGCAATCTGGGAGAAGAAAAGACACCTGCCCAAGTCATGGAGCCTGGAAGTGGCAGGACTGGAACACACCCCAGGACTGTCTTGCTCTGAAACCAGAGCACAGCTTAACTCTCGGCTCCCTTGTCTGGCCTGAGGAGGAGGAAGGGCCGGAGTGGAGGCGGGGTGTGGGGAGCCCTGGGTGGGATGGTGAAAGGCATGAGCTCCAGGGAGAGACACTGGTGTGCAGCAGCTGGTGGGCAGGGCCTTGCTGCCGCAGGGATGGGGCTCTGCCGCTCGCCCAGCAGGTGGTAGCCAGCTCCCCAGGGAGAGGGTGAAGGTCAAACAGAGCTTATCTCCCTCTCCCGCCGCCGGCTGTGGCCCTCACAAAGGGACAGGGAGAAACCTGATGCCAGGCATCAGGTGACAGGCAGAGAGATGTCTGGCATTTGCACACAGGTACAGTGGTACCCACGAGATGCAAGGACAGGTTGGGCATCAGGGGGCGGTGATGACTCACACCATCCGTGCCAGCCTGGAGCAGGGCGGGGGAAACAGACACAGTCATCCAAGTGGGAGTCAAAACACCAGGAAGCAACGCTGTGCGGGGCCGGGGACACGGTGGGAGGGCGTCAGCTCTCAGAGGAGGGATGGGGAGGGAGGACGTCCAGACAAGCCTGAAGGAGGAGTATTTAGGGCTGCTCCCTAACGACCATGCTGACCTCTGGCTGGAGACGACCTTCCCATGTCCCGGTGTCCACCACATGAAATTGGGATGTCTGTGAGCAGGGTTCACAGAGCACCAGAGTCAGGAGGTCCTAGCTAGGGCCCAGGGGCCCAGATTTTAACAGGCCCCCATATAACTGTGATGGCAACCAGCCTCAGAATAACCATGCTTTGCAATGCAGGTGTTACTTTGCTATTTTGGAATGAACAGAAAGGAGCCAAGGGTGAGCTGGCCTTGAAAGGAGTGTTCCCAGAGGCTCAACCGGGCTCAGGTCTGGGTCTTCATTCAGGAGTCCCTGTGCAAACCCCGCAGCAGGCAGCAACCACTGGGGCAGGCTTAAGTGTGGCAGTGGGAGCAGGCCCGGCACCAATGCACACTGGGAGGGGAGCACTGGGGATGACACGGGATGGCGACCCAGTAGACCCTGGTGAGGACTTCACTCATTCTGCGGGAGACCGGAGCCACTGGGGGCGGGGGTCAGAGCAGCGACAGGATGGATTCAGGCTCATGGGAGGCTTGTTTTCTGCAGGAGTAGGGTACCCTGCAGTACTCACGGGGAGGGGCCTGGTTGTGCACGTGGGCAACCAGGAATGACACACCAGATTTCCTGTAAGTGCTCTTCCATCTTGGATGGTGACAGCCTCACCTGTCCCTGGATTTTGGCGGCTGAGCCCCTGCTAGTGCTCCAGTTCCAAGAGGGGTTGTGGGACACAGGCGAGTCAATGCCCACAGCCCAGGCACTGACACCCTGCTGGTTAGGTCCTGTGCTGCCCGGACCCCACAGAAGCCCCCGAGCGACCCCAAGAGACATCCTTTTACTATCCCCTTTTCAGAGTCAAGGCTCACAGAGGCAGGAGTACAGACTAAAAGGCCCAGGTCTGCCTCAACTTTATTATTGTTTTTCTCCATATTAAACTTGTAGTTTTATTCAGGTTTGATTTTAACAAATGTGTTGGGGAGAGAGACTGCAGGGAAGGGTAAAGCCCATGGGGGCAGGACCCCTCCCCTCTCCTCCTCTTCCTTCCCCATCTTAGGTAGGGCAGGGGGCTGGCTCCAGTCTGTGGGGATGGTGCTTAGGGTAAAGGGCCATGGCGAATAGGGGACCAGACCAGGGATGAGTGGGGAGGGCACAAGGACCATGTGCCAGAATCCACCACTTTCTGATTCCAGGTTGAATTTAAAAAAATAAGTAAGGCTGGGTGCGGTGGCTCACACCTGTAATCTCAGTACTTTGGGAGGCCGAGGCGGGCGGATCACCTGAGGTTAGGAGTTCAAGACCAGCCTGGCCAACATGGTGAAACCCTGCCTCTACTAAAAATACAAAAATTAGCCTGGCATGTTGGCGCGTGCCTGTAATCCTAGCTACTCCGGAGGCTGAGGCAGGAGAATCGCTTGAACCCGGGAGGTGGAGGATGCAGTGAGCTGAGATGGTGTCACTGCACTCTAGTTTGGGCAACAGAGTGAGACTCTGTCTCAAAATAAATAAATAGACCACAAGCATCACCCACCTTCTCCCCTGACCAGGGCTGTACTGCAAGCAGGGAAAAGGATGGCAGCTTCACCAAGGCCATGGCTTTGCTAGCACCTGGCCAAAGGAGCTAGATGAAGGGCAGGGGCTCCCCGACAGATTGAGGGGGTGGGAAAAACCAAACTAAAACGTCAAACATATTGTGTAGGAGGAGTCCAGCCTAGGGAAGGCCAGGGGAGGGGCCTCTGCAGGCTCGGAGGATCACTGCTGCCACCGCCGCCAGTCACCCTGGGAGCCAGTTCTTTTGCCATGGCCTTGACTGCAACAGCTGCCTCCTATGTCATGGCAGACAGCACGGTGATCAGGGGCCCTTCTCCACAGTTGTACTTTTGCTCGATCTCCTTGCCAAGGTCTCCTCAGGCAGACGAAGGTCCTCTTGCACCTCCCTGATGTCCTGGAGCAGTGAGGGGTACCCACCCTGGATGCCAATCAGCTGGAAGTCATTCCTTTTGATGTTGGGGACATCCACATTATAAGTTGATAGGCAATTATCTTTATATTTCTTCCTAGTAAAGATGTCAGTGCCAACCAGCTGGACCTTGGCATGGCTGTGCTTGCCAGTCTTACAAGTAGACATCTCGACCATCTTACAAGTAAGGCCAGCCTTTGAGCACCACAAAGCCATTGTTACATAATGCTGAGCACCGCATTGGGAAGGAGGCCGAGGCCCCTGCCTCTCTTGTCTCGAAGTCCAAATCATCTGCCATTTTAAGAGGCTTCAATTCCAACTCTCGCAAACACACTGACTCAACCCTGTCTTCTTGCTGCCTCTGGGCCTTCTGCTGCCGCTGCCTCTACCACCTTGCCTTGACTTTAAACACAGCTGCAGGCATCACACTATCTTGCTTAAATGATCAGACTAGGCTCTGCAGCAACTATCAACTCTGCCTTGTAGCATGAAAAGAGTAACAGACAGTATATAAACAAATGAGCCTGGACATGTGCAAATAAAACTTTATTTACAAACTCTGTCGGCTGGCCTAGGCTGTGGCTGCTGTGGACTGTTAGCTAAGCTCCATCAGAGATCCTTCTGGAAGGACATACAATAAACTAGGTGGATGCTTTTAGGAAGGCAAAGCTGAAGGAGGACAGGGAGAGAAACTTACTTCTCTCTATATACCTTTTTAAAAATGTTTAATTTTATTGATACATAATTATTATACATATTTATGGGGTACATGTGGTATTTCGATAAATGCATACAAGGATTGAGTCAGGGTAATTATCATATCACCTCAAACATTTATCTTTTTTTTTTTTTTTTTTTGAGATGGAGTCTTGCTCTGTTGCCCAGACTGGAGGGTAGTGGCACGATCTTGGCTCACTGCAACCTCCGCCTCCCGGGTTCAAGGGATTCTCCTGCCTCAGCCTCCCTAGTAGCTGGGACTACAGGCGCGCACTACCACACCCGGCTAATTTTTGTACTTTTAATAGAGACAGGGTTTCGCCGTGTTAGCCAGGATGGTCTCAATCTCCTGACCTCATGACCCGTTCGCCTTGGTCTCCCACAGTGCTGGGATTACAGGCGTTAGCCACCACACCCAGCACAAACATTTATCATTTCTTTACGTTGAATCTCTGTCCACCTTTTCACATCTTTTGAATACTGAGGCACATACACGTCTAGTCATAAGCCGCATAAAGCCATTTCAGTCAATGATGGACTGCGTATGCAGGCGGTGGTCCCACAAGATTTCCCACTATATGTTTACCGTCCGTTGTCTATGTTCATATACACAAATACCTACACTGTGTTACAGTTGCCGAGGGTACTTAGCACAGCCACGTGCTATGCAGGTGTGGAGCCCAGGAGCACTAGGCTATTCCAGGTAGCCCAGGTGTGCAGTAGGCTATGCCACCTAAGTTTTTTTGTTTGTTTTTTGAGACGTAGTTTCGCTCTTCTTGCCCAGGCTGGAGTATAATAGCATGATTTTGGCTCAATGCAACCTCCGCCTCCCCGTTTCAAATGATTCTCCTTCTGCCTCAGCCTCCCGAGTAGCTGAGATTACAGATGCCCACCACCACACCTGGCTAACTTTGTATTTTTAGTAGAGATGGGGTTTCATCATGTTGGTCAGGCTGGTCTTGAACTCCCGACCTCAGGTGATTCCGCCTGCCTCGGCCTCCCAAAGTGCTGGGATTACAGGCGTGAGCCACCGGGCCTGGCCTATGCCACCTAGGTTTGTGTAAGTCCACTAGGATGTTCACACAACCATGCAATCACCTAATGACACAGTTCTCGGAATGTGTCGTCATTAAGTGATATAGGACCGTATTACTACACAACTCACACGTTAAGGTGAGAGAAACCAACATCACCAGCCCCTGCGCAGCGTGGCCACAGGCTGTGCTCCTAGTGCCTGTGCTGACTCAGAAGGCTGCCATTCCTGAGGCTTCCAGCAGATAATCAGATAATCAATAGGACTTGGTCACCGCTACATGCACAGGGATGGGCAGGGTGGGGAGAGAAGCTAGGAAGAACCTGGCTTCAAGCCTGGGTGACTGGGAAGCTGGTGGGGTCCCAAGCCAGGAAATACCGCAACACGTGGAAATAGACAGAGATGTTATTTTCTTCTGACAGCATGCAGGCAAATGTTATTTACAAAATTTCAAGAGAGAAGAAGCACTTATTGTGGTATTTTCCAGAATTCTCAAGCCACGGAGGTAGGGCAAGGGTGCAGTAAAGTCACACCTGGAAACCAGGCCTGAGCTCTTGTTCACAACAATAAATAACCACCAACATGGCAGAGCCCCATTCCGCCACAGCGCGGGGGACTTGAAGCCAGGTGCCTGGGTTCCGATCCCTGCTCCGTCGCCAACAGCACAGAGCGGTGACCGCCCTGGGCCTCCCTGCTGCATCAACAGCACCTTCCCAAGGAGGGCTTGGTGAGCTCACCCAGTCTGGCACTCAGCACCACAGGGCGCACAGGAAGGGCCCCTGTCCCCGACCCCCCCAGAACCGTGTGTTACAGTTGCTGCCACCACTCTATGCACCTACCCCACAAGGGGGCACCATCACCATCGTTCCACCTCACAGGTTCTGCAGGGAAGGTCCCAGCTGGGAGTCTCATGGCAGGTGGGTGACCGGCCCATGTGGGACAGCATCTCCAGGAGCAGCCTGGGAACCTGGTGCTGGGCCTCTCTGCAGGACTCTCCATGCTTGTCTGAGCCTCCATGACTTGAGCACCATCCTCCCCTATCCGGGTGGTTGGGCTGCACACCCGCGGGCAGGAGGCTGGGGCGCGGGGGGTGTGGGCCACCTGCCCTGAAGCCTGCACACTTGCGGCAGCCCCACAGGGAGAGATTTCAGGTCAAGTGAGAAACTCATCCTACAGGGAGCTCTGCCTTGGCGTGGGGTCTGGGAAAGGACGAAGTGGTCTGAGGCCAGAATGGCCCACTTCTCTTCCTATCTTCCCCTGGGTGGGCCAGCTTTGGTCACCCAATCTCTCTCACCCCAGGACTCTGGGCAGGCCTCTTCACATTACCTTGACTTCCCGCTGTCCTCCCCAAAGGTCCTACGAGTGGATACGAGTGGATAGGTGCCCTGTCCCCAACCTCTGTTACAGTGATTGGTCAGGGACAGGAAGGTTACAGAGCCAGCCACAGCCGGTCCTAAGGCCTGAGATGGAACTCTCAGGAGACAGAAGCTCTCTTCCCACTAGGGTGGTTAAGACTGCATCCCGGCCGGGCGCGGTGGCTCAAGCCTGTAATCCCAGCACTTTGGGAGGCCGAGACGGGCGGATCACGAGGTCAGGAGATCGAGACCATCCTGGCTAACACGGTGAAAC
>NC_037687.1:22279809-22363046 GCF_003255815.1 Theropithecus gelada | reverse complement strand
AAAAAAAAAAAAAAAAAAAAAAAAAAAAAGACTGCATCCCATTTCTAGAGCTACTGGCAGCCATTCCTGCACCCGTCAGGAGGGAACAGCCTCCCGAGAATGAAGCCAGCTCAGAGGAAAGCCAAGCTCAGATATTTTTTTTAGATGGAGTCTTGCTCTGTTGCCAGGCTGGAGTGCAGTGGTGCGATCTTGGCTCACTACAACCTCTGCCTCCTGGGTTCAAGCAATTCTCCTGCCTTAGCCTCCTGAGTAGCTGGGACTATAGGCGCCTGCTACCACGCCCAGCTAATTTTTATATTTTTAGTAGAGATGGGGTTTCACCATGTTAGCCAGGTTGGTCTCCATCTCTTGACCTCATCATCCACCCGCCTCGGCCTCCCAAAGTGCTGGGATTACAGGCGTGAGCCACTGTGCCTGGCCAAGCTCAGAGATTAAAGAGATATCGTCTGATAAAGAGATATTGTGCCTGACGCCACACTATTCAGGACCCTTCAGATCCATAAGACAACAGATCTTTGCTTTTTGCTTCAACCATTCTGCGTCAGGCTTCGAATTTAGGAGAATTCCAGGCTTCCAATTTAGAAGAACTCCGTCTTGCCTCTCATCTGGTAAACATTTCCCAAAACCTATATTTTTGGGGGTCCCCATCTGTCGCCCAGGTGGGAGTTCAGCGGCGCAATCATAGCTCACTGCAGCCTTGCACTCCTGGGCTCAAGTGGTCCTCCCACTTCAACCTCCAAAGTAGCTGGGACTACAGGCACACCCTACCATGCTTGGCTAGTTTTCCTTTTTTTATGTAGAGACCGGGTCTCACTATGTTGTACCGGTTGGTCTTGAACTCCTGGGCTCAGGTGATCCTCCTGCCCCAGCCTCCCAAAATGTTGGGATTACAGGTGTGAGTCACCAAGCCCAGCACCCAAAACCTACTCAGGCCAAGCTCTGTGCTGGCACTGGGGAGACAGGGATGGCTCTGAACTGGTCCCTGCCCTCCAGGGGTTCTTGTCTGGCCGGGAAGGAGCACACAGATGATGCGTGAGAGCGAAGAGGGGGCTGTGCGCGCACTAGACTGAGCAAAGGCCAGGCAGACAGGTAGAGTCAGGTCTCAGGGGCCACCTTTCAGCCTTGTCAAAAATCTGGACCTCTCTTGGGAGGATTTCTAGGATCACTGGGGGAAAAAAAAGAAAAGAAAAATAGAAAAATCTGGACCTCTCCACTCACGGGGCATTGTGCTCTGGCCACATCCCAAATTCTTTCCTTCCCCAGAGGGCCTAGTGCTTCCCAGCACCTCACATTCTCCCTCCCCTTTACATATTACATGGTACATGCTCTCATTGCTTACTACTTCAATTCTCAGCTTAAGGGTGCCTTCTCCAGGAAACCCTCCCTGAACCCCACGGTAGGACAGGCCCCACTCTCTGGTCTCCCCACCTCAGCCCCATCCCCTCTGAGTTGTCACCATCTGGAGACCTGTGTGTCTCCCCCACTGGACTATGAGCCCTAGGAAGACAGTATGGGGTAGTCTGTGGTCCACACTGTTTCCCCAACATTGCCCCACATGGGGCCAGGCACAGAGAAGGTGAGTGAGCAGACAGGGGAAAAGCTCACATCTGGCCACTGCAGCAGACCCTGAAGGTAGATGGGCATGTTCTGGCCAGGAAGGGCCCAGTCTGCTCCATGCTTAGGAAGATTACTGCAGGGACTTGGCCCAGTGAACAAGGAAGCCTGCAGGCAGAGGAGACGGATGCCAGGGCCTTGAAGCTGCAAGAAGCTACTCATGTAGTGAAATACACTCTAAAATTCTAAAACATGCCCTAAAGCAATCCCTGCACAGAATGGTGCAAGCAGCTCTTTACTGAACCCCTTCCCTACCAGGCACTCTGCCAAACACCCGATTACTGCATTTAATCCGCATCATAATCCTGAAGAGTAGAATTTCCAGCCTCTACCACGCTACAGACGCGATGGTCTTCTGAGGTCACACCTCTGGGAGCGGACAGAGGGAGGCTTGAACCAGAGCTGTCTCTGTCCTGCATCAGCTCCCTGAAGCTCTCAGGCCCCTGGCTTCAAACCGGACAGACAGGTTGTGGGGAACTAGAAATGCAGCCTTCTCAAGAACTTCAAGACAAGGAGGCTGCCAGAGACTGTCTTTCTCTGTTGGGTTTCCAGGATGTGGAGAGCAGGTCCTACCCTCAGGAGAGATGCCCTCATAGGTTTCTTCCTGGTGCCTATAGGAAGACCCAGCCGCCAGAGGCCCTTCACAGGTGCCAGTGCTGGGTGGGAGAGGTATGGACACCTGGCCCAGCCTGGGGTGCACCCACCCCTGGGACAGCCCCCCAAATGCCTCCAATAGGCATGGCCCAATCACCCACAAGCCAGCTCTGTCCCAGAGCCTTCTGCACAATCAGCGAGACAAATCCAGGGGCAGTGGCAGAACAGCATCAAGGCTATGATGCAGGGAGGGAGGAGGGAGGGGACATGGAAGCAGGGAGGATGGCCAGGCTGGGATCAGCTGCCTCCATCTGGAAAAGTCTCAGAGATGGCAAAGATGCAAAAGGCGTCCCTGGCAGAGAGAACTTTGTGAAGAAAGTGCAGGTGCAGGAGGCTGCCTGATGCATCTGGCAGTGAGTTGCACAGATCAGGACCTGGAGTGTGAGACGAGAGGGGTCAGCAAGGAGACTGGAGGGGTCGGGGTCCTGCTTATGGAGCACGGGAGGCAAAGCGTACACATGGGAGAGCTGCATGGCCAGACCTCACCTGGGGGCGCTGGGGAGGGGCTGCTGTAGTCATTGAGGTCCTGATCCTTGCCAGTGGCAGAACCATCTGAACACAGTGCCCCAGGGCCTTTGCACCTGTTACCCCCTGCCCCTGACCACCCCTCTTCCTCACATCCCAATGGCTCCTTCCCTCCTTGCCTGCAGGTCTACACTCTCAAGTCACCTCCTCAAAGGCCTTCCCTGGTCACCCTCCAAAAAGTCAGCCCCTTTATCACTGTGAATCCCTGCTTCCTTCTCTAGGTGGCACTTCTTATGACCTAGCAGGAAGTGTACTAATCTGTGTATTTATGCTCTAATGAGGGGAGAACTCTTACCCCTTTTGTTCACTGAAATATCCCCAGAAAGGTCTTCACTGGGCACACAGTAAGTGCTCAATAAATATATGTTGACTGAAGCCACACGAAGGTGGGGCTGGGGTGGGTCTCTGGAGGCAGCGCAGATGTGAGTCCCCAACTCAGACAAGGCCAGCTGGGTGAACTCAGGGAAGGTCCCTTCTTGTCTATGGCAGGCTGTTGGGTACCCCGCACTCAGGAAGTGAAGGGATGCATGTGATGAGGTCATCAACCGATGTGCTCAGCCCAGAGCCAGCCTGGGGCAAATGCCTTCTACACACCTTCACTGGGTGTCCAGTTGCTTTCTGCGCTCCCACAATGCCACAGCCTCAGTTGGGGAGCAGGGGAGGGACAGAACCACACAAGGCCTCCTGGGGCCTGAAATAGGGAGGAGGAGGCAGAAAAGCACCCACAGAGCTTTCTGTGGGAGCCCCACGCCCTCAAGGCCTCGCTACCTCTGCGGATGCGCTGCTGCACAGTCTCTGTCCCTGCAAAACCACACATCTACGCTGCCCACGTGGAGACCATCCTCACTCCCGCCTCCAAGCCCTTCCTCAGGCTGCTCCACCCAGAATCAGTCTGATCAGTCATGTAAGCCCAATGCAGCGGGCTTCCCAAGGGCAGGCATTTCTCAGGGGAGTATCTTTACTGAAGGGGGCCCCAGGGCAGGCTGATGTGCTCAAACCCAGATCTCTAAGTCCAATCCTGGAGCAACCACAGAATGACGCCCGTGGAGGCCCCGGCACCCCATTGCAGGCATCCAGAGGCCCCTCAAGAGCAGGGCTCACACCAGCCTCTGGACTCCCTGTATAGACTGCACACAGCTGCCTACACACCTCTCGGGTCCTTGCGTGAGGACGCTGTATATTCACTGTGTGGCACTGGTCAGATTTCCTGGGTGGAGAAGGCTCTTCCTGTATTTGGTGAGCTCCCTACCTAGGGAATCCAGTGGCCTCACTCCCGCCCATCCAAGGGCCCAGGTGTCCTCCTGCCTGGTGACATCCTCCCCACACATTCCCTTGCTATGAATCCTGCAAGGGTCTGTTTCTGGGCTTACAGCCGAGAGCCGCGGCTGACACACGCACTGCCTCCCGTGGCAGGGAGACAGACGCTGTAAGAAGGAAAGTCCCTCATCCCAGAGTGTGAGTGTGAATGCAGGTCTGTGCTTCTGACCCCCTCCTTCCAGCCACTGTCCTGCATTTCCCAACAGTGATCATCTCTACCCTCTTCCACCACCCCCATAACCCCTGGTGGCACTCAGCAGAGAGGGATGCGGGAAGAGAACAAACACTGCGTAGGGCCCTTCTACTGCGCTTTACCACTGCAGCCGTAACTTTGCGCCTACTCCCAAAACTAAGCGACTGACAAACTTGATCTCGTTTCCTCTTCCTAACAGCCCTGAGAAATAGAAATTATCTCCCCAACTTTCCAGAGGAGGCTCAGAGATGAGAAAGGGCCTGACCAAGGACATGGTTCCCTCTCAAAGGCAATTTGGCAAGACCAGTCAAAAGTACAAATGTGTGGGGCGCGGTGGGTCACGCCTGTAATCCCAACACTTTGAGAGGCCAAGGCTGAGGCAGGCAGATCACCTGAGGTCAGGAGTTGGAGACCAGCCTGGCCAGCAGGGCAAAACCCTATCTCTACAAAACACAAAAATTAGCCAGGTGTGGTGACACATGCCTGTAATCCCAGCCACTCAGGAGGCTGAGGCAGGAGAATCGCTTGAACCTGGGAAGCAGAGGCTGCAGTGAGCTGAGATCACGCCACTGCACTCCAGCCTGGGTGATAGAGAGCAAGACTCTGTCTCAAAAAAAAAAAAAAAGAAAAAAAAAATTAGACAGGCATTCTGGCATGTGCCTGTAATCCCAGCTTCTTGGGAGGCTGGGGCGGGAGAATCACTTGAACCCAGGAGGTGGAGGCTGCCGTGAGTGAGATCACACCACTGCACTCCAGCCTGGGTGACAGAATGAGACTCCATCTCAAAAACCCAAAAAATAAAACAAAAAGTTAAATGAGAAAAAAAAAAAAAAAGGCAGCAGCTGCTCAGAGGTGGTGGCCCACAAGAAGCCCAGAGGCGGCAGCTGGGCCGGGAGGGAGGTCTGGCACCAAGTCCAGTCTCTCATGACAGCATCAGTTATAAAGCCCAGCCCGGCTGTGGGGCAGCCACCTGGGTGGCTCCCTGGGGCCTGGCCAGCAGGTGCTCAGTGAACGTGGGCTAAAGGAAGGAAGGAACTTGGGCCTCATGCCCACCCCTGAGGCACAGGACAGCCAGATGGAGGCTTGTCAAAGGAGAACTCTCAGGCACATGGTGAGGGGTGGCAGGAAGCTGGGGCTCCTGGCACAAGTCCGTAACTGTGGTGTCCCAACGTTCGCCAGGGAGCCCACCAACAGCTGTCATTTACTACGCAGTTACCTCAGGCAACCCCTTGACATGCCTGAGCTCACCGAAACCTTAGTGCATCCCTGGGAAGGGGACACGGCCGGGACCCCCAACCCAAGACAAAGAAGAGGAGAGTCAGAGAGGCCACAGCCCTGGGTGACCACACAGGCCACACACTATGGGGATCCTCCTCTTGCACTGCTGAGCCACTAGCACCTTCCGAGTCAGCCTCCTAAATAAGACCCCGAAGTCACCTCTGTGGCCACGCACCTACCTTCCAGGAGCAACATCCTCAGATGCCCTGTGACACAGGTCACAGGTCCCGGGCTCCTCGCCCACTCTGCACTGGGGAACCCTCTCCCCTGCTAAACTGGGAGTTCCTCCGGGCACTCGTGGGGACAGCGGCTGGCTGCCAGGAGGCCTGGACATAGAATGGGGCAGTGACACCGGCCAGCCTGAGGGGAGGGCTGCAGCTGCCTGTGTAGGCAGTCGGAAGCCCAGGCAGTGACTTCTGACTGCTGAGCCTGTTCGGAAAAACCTCTGCCTGCGACTCCTTGAGAAAAACGAAGGGACACTGGTGGTGAGTTCTTCTTCCCAGTGAACAACCGTCAGGCACCTCCACCCCCACCAGCCTCTCAGTAACCCAGAGGCCTGTGAAACGCGGATCACGCGGGGGCTGGAGCTGTAAGGCTGCGGAGGGCACCTTCCCCAGCAGCCTCGGGCTCATCAGCTGAGCCACTGAGTCAACAATGCCAAGGACGAGCACTGGCTTACGAAGCCAGGCTCCTGCCAGGTGCTGCTCTAGGACTAACTCCACGGCCTCACTCTTGCAGCCCGGTCTACCAGCTGCCCTAAGCCTTTGCTCAGGTGGCCCCACTGGCCTGTCCCTGCCTCGGGCGGGATGGCTGGGACAATCTCCAGGCTGGGTTTCCCACCACCAGTCAGTCCTTCAGAACTGCATGCCCGTGGCAGGCACACAGGAGACCTGGTGGAGACCTGCAGGGAGACTCCCTGAGATCACCTCCCACCATGGAAGGAAAACCCACATCCTGTGCCTTCCCTGCCATTCAGACCCAAAGCAAGCGCACAATCAGCTTAGGAGACCGTGCCGAGGAGCGGGCCGATGGCTGCCACAGGTTTTCACTGGGCACCGCCTGTCCCTGCACTGAGAGTAAAACCTCAACTCCTCAGCCCTGGACAAGGCCCCCTGACACCAGCCCTCCGCCTGGGCTCACCCTCGGCTCGTGCACACCTCCTCACCCCTCTGCAGGCTCTGTGACCTGTTCCTGCCTCCTGTCTGCAACTGTTCTTCCCTCCCTCTGAGCGTTTCCCTCCCTCCTGCAGCTTAACCCGCAGCTGACTTGCCATTCAGGTCTCAACTCAAAAGTCACCTCCTGGCCGGGCGTGATGGCTCACGCCTGTAATCCCAGCACTTTGAGAGGCTGAGGCGAGTGCATCACTTGAGGTCAGGAGTTTGAGAAACAGCCTGACCAACATGGGGAAACCCCATCTCTACTAAAAATACAAAAATTAGCCGGATGTGGTGCCACGTGCCTGTAATCCCAGGTACTCAGGAGGCTGAGACAGGAGAATTGCTTGAGCTGGGAGATGGAGGTTGCAGTGAGCCGAGATCGTGCCACTGCACTCCCGTCTGGGCAAAAAGAGCAAAACTCCGCCTCAAAAAAAAAAAAAAAAAAAAAAAGTCACCTCTGAGTAGCCTCTCCTGACCCCTTTCTGTAGCAGCACCCCCACCCCCCTCCCCCACACACACCCAGGCAACGCTCTGCCTCCTCACTGGACACATCCCAATCTCTACGGATCTACTTGCTGGTTTTCTGTCCTAGACCAAGGGCTCCCTGAGTCTAGGGACATCACTGTGGTGTCTGTCGCTGTGAGTCTGTGAATGAATGAATGCACTGACTCACTCTGGGAAACGAAGACAACGTCCACCCTTCCCTTCTCCCCAGAGAACCATGGGCCGGAAGGAAGGGAGCCCGCAATGCGTCCTGGAAAGTCAGCCTGCTCAGGAGAGGCTGGGATGGCTGGTCCTTTCCTCTCAGACCCCCATGCCCTCCTCAGGCCTGCTGAGGGGCCATGAGTCCTGCAGTTTCCTGGGTGAGAGGAGTTGTTCTCTGCCCTTCCTGGCAGGGAGGCACTACCATCCAGCCGGCGGGTGCCATGGCCACGTGCTGCAGGACGGCCAGCTGCAGGGGGCGGGCTGGGCTTACATAACCAACAAGGAGCCAGGCCTCTAGACCCCAGGCCTCAGGCAGGGATGTGGGCAGGGCCTGCCCACTCCAGTGAAGGGTGCAGATGGCAGGTGCCACAGGCCTGTCTTCCCTTCCCCTCATCCTGACCTTCCCAGCTGCCTGCCCCAGCTGAAGATCCTGTTACAGAAACAGATGTGGTCAGAACACACCCACAGCTTTCCAAGTCTCTTGGGATGGAAGGAACAAGGCAGATCGGGCGCAACTTCCCTCATGCCACAGTGCCTCACATACAGCAGGTGCATGGTAAGGCCAATGGCAGGCTTGGATGAAAGGGAAAGTCAAGGCCTTAATCCCTGGGTCCCCAGTCAAACAGTGTGCTAAGCACTCAAGTCTCCCCGTGTGACACGCAACTTTTTGAGACGGAGTCTCACTCTTGTCACCCAGGCTGGAGTGAGGTGGCACAATCTCAGCTCACTGCAACTTCCGCTTCCTGGGTTCATGCGATTCTCCTCCCTCAGCCTCCCGAGTAGCTGGGATTATAGGTGCCCACCACCACGCCAGGCTAATTTTGTACTTTTAGTGGGGTTTCACCATGTTGGCCAGGCTGGTCTCGAACTCCTGACCTCAAGTGATCCACCCGCCTCAGCCTCCCGAAGTGCTGGGATTACAGGCGTGAGCCACTGCGCGTAGCCGCAACTTTTAACAATAAATAATTATTACGAGCAATGGCAAGCACTTACATATACTACCTCATTTACTCTCTTCAACAACCCTAAGACAGGTAGGGTTTATTATCCCCATTCCAAATGAGGAAACTGAGGAACCTACCTAAGGCCACAGAACCAGTAAAAGTCAGAGCTGGGATTTGAGCCTGAGCAGTCTATGGCTCCACAATCCTTACTCTTAGCCAAACCCTTGACCTTTCCGTTCACGCCATGGTTTGGGGTACAGCTATCCCTCCCCCACCCTTTCCAAAGGAGGAAACTGAGGCGCAGGGAGATGGAGCACATGCCAAGGACACATATCACAGGCAGGCCCGACTTCAAAGTCCACCTCATCTGGCTGATGGACCCCGTGCCTCACCCAATAGTTTAAGGCATCCAATATCCTGACCCAAGCCAGGTACCTACCCACCAGCCTCACCACTGTCTCCTCTGTTCCAGCCTTGGTTTATTTCCTTCCAGACCCTTCTCTCGATCTGCAGTGGCACTGTTTGCTGGTTGGCCAACTTGTCTCCCACACCTCCCTCTCTCTGGACAGTAAGCCTGGAAGGCAGGGCTAGGTTTGTCTTGCCACTGCTGTGTCCCCAGTACAGGACTGGGCACTGAGCTCAATACTGGCTGAATGCATGCCTGAACCAGTAAGAAAACACAACCAATCCTGTGGTGGAGACTAATAACACCCCCAGAACACAAGTGCCCAAGAGTGTCCCCTAGCCCAGGAGTTTCTGCTGGGATGTGCAGGGGGAATTAGGGGGGTTCCTCTGTGGCCTCCACAAGCCCCCAACTGGAAGGGGCTTCCCAAAGGGATGTATACGTCTGAGGACACTGGTGACTTTCTGCCTTGCAGTGTGAATGCACCTTTTGAAAATTTAATTTTTTATTTTTTGTGGAGATGAAAGGTCTCACTTGTTGCCCAGGGTGGTCTTGAACTCCTGGCCTCAAGCGATCCTCCTGCCTTGACCTCCCAAAGTGCTGGAATTATAGGTGTGAGCCACTATGCCCAGCCTGTGAATGCACCTTCTAAATACATGAAACAGCAACCTAGTGAGGGCATGGCCTTTGCAGTCAGACCTTGTACTTGGGGGTGCCTATTTGGGGGTGTCTGCAGAGCCTCCTTCTCTAAAAACTGCCCTCCACCCCAACAAGTATGGGCTGGCCCTCTACCGTCCATTTGACAGGGAGGATGTGGGGGTCCTAGCTAAGCTTGCATGAGCTGCCCGGGTCAGGGGGCTGGACTGGGGGATCCTGTTCCAGACACCAGGAGGGCTGGGCTTGTGTGGCCCACGGCCAGCCCAGTGGAAGAAGTTCTGAAGAGAGAAAGAGGAACAAGGAGTGCATGTGTTCCAGAGAGCAGGTGGCAGACCTGGTTCCTGCCGGCTTTCAGGATCCCTGGGAACAGGCAGAGGCCTGGCCTCCATCCAATGAACACCCTCATTTACCTCCTGCGGCCCCAAGTAGATTCTGGCCCTGATAACTGAACAGACTCCAACTGTCACGAGCAATGGCTCTCGACCCTTCATGGCTGAGTCTCCTCATCTGCAAAATGGAGCCAATGAGACTGAGACTGACACACAAAGCCTTCTCTAAAAGCAGCCACTGAGCTCTCTTGTGTAAAGCGTCTAGTGCTTTACAAGAGGCTGGCGCGTGGCAAACGGAAGTCCCCAACGCCTCAGCAGCGCCCGGGAGAGCAGGTGCTGGATGAGCAAAGAGCAAGCAGAGCCAGTTCCAGCCAGGGGCCCGCCAATCACCACCCCACCTGCTACCTCCACCTGCCCCTGGGCTCAGAAACAGTGGCCACACCCACTCCTGTCTGCCCTGAGACAAATATTTACCCAGGGCTGGGCACCTGAGGGTGCCGAAGTGAAGACCTGGGGATAAATAAGCACCAAGAGTGGCAAGGGGGCAGAGAGAACTCTCTGAGGGAGCTCACAGGGTGGAGGGGAATGCAGACTCAGGGACAAAGGGAGCGACGGCCCAGAGCTGACCCTGCCTCCTCAAATCAGAGGCGGCACTGGGGCCAAGTAACTCTGTTTTTCCATCTACCCATTTCCAGCTTTGCCATGAAGAGTCAAGAGGACAGGAGGCAAAGCTCTCTGGATGCACGGTGCCTGCAGACAGGCTCTGTACCATCGTGCAGGGCAGGGGCTGGGCTCTGGCTGCCTAGGAGGGAAGTTCAGATTTGCCACTGACTAGCTGTGGGGAGCTGGATCTCTCCTTCATTGGTAAAATGGGGCAGCAATTCCATCTACCTCGTGGGATACGGATGGGATAAAACTAGCTGATGCACAGAGGGCTCAATGCCATGCGTGGCACCCAGTGGGCGTTCCACCAACGCTAGCTATTATGATTCCTGTTATGGATCTACGGGCCCACGGTGGCCCCCATACAGCCCTAAGTGCTCTGGGACTGCACGAGAAGGCTGGCCTTTTCTACTTTTTTGTAAGGGTAATGCACATCTTCCTGCCCTTACCCGCTTCAGAAAAAACACGCCAACACTCGAGCTCCCAGAGGGCCAGGTGGGCCTCACATCAGCCCTGCACACTATGGAAGGGGTGTGTAGTTAGGCACTGACTCTTCTCTAAGCTGTTGAGGGCAGGAGCCGTGACCCCTCCCTCTGCCACAGAGCCCAGCACAGGTAAAGGAATCTTGGACACTCAGGCATTAGGGAAAGTATGAGGCTTTGGCCTCACATGGCCTTGGGGTTCAGATCCTGGATACTGGAATCCATTTCTTCCTCTTGATCCCAACTGCCTCAAGCTCAACAGTACCTGCTTCACCCAGCACCTGCTCTGTGCCCCGGGCAGGGTCACGCTGGAAACAGCGTCCAAGATAACCCTAACCCTGGTCTCTGTCCACACAGGGGTCCTAGTCCAGTCGGGAAGGCAGACTCATCCCCAGACAGTGACAAGCCAGAGTAGGCAGAGCTGGGGCAAAGGAAACCCCTAACCCAGACTAGGGGTTGGGGCTTCCTGAAAGAGGGACCATCTAACACCACTGGCCACTGGAGGGCAGGGACTGTAAGTCTCGTTCGCATTGCCCCCTAGAACATAACTACACCAGGCACACAGCAGCCACTCCCCTAAGCAGGTGCTGAAAGACAGACAGCCAGGAAGGAGACTCTTGGAGAGTGAGCAGGAATCAGTCAGGCAAAAGGAGGTGAGAGCCATTTCAGAAAGACTGGCATTACCTTGAGAAGCCAAACATACTCATCAATTATGACCGGCAATTCTGCTTCTAGCTCCAGACCCTAGCGAAAGTCTTGCTCACGCCCCAGGTGAAATGTATCAGAAGGTAATGCCAGGCCTGTAATCCCAGCACCCCAGGTAAAATGTATCAGATGGAATCCATGCCTGTAATCCCAGCACTTTGGGAGGCTGAGGCGGGTGGATCACTTAAGATTAGGAGTTCGCAACCAGCCTGACCGACATGGTGAAACCCGTCTCTACTAAAAATACAAAAAAATTAGCCATGCCTCGTGGCAGGAGCCTGTAATCCCAGCTACTCGGGAGGCTGAGGCAGGAGTATAGCCTGAATTCGGGATGCAGAGGTGCAGTGAGCTGAGATTGTGCCACTGCACTGTAGCCTGGGTGACGGAGCGAGACTGTCTCAAAAGAAAAAGAAAAAGAAAAAAAAAGAAAAAGCAAGACCCAGGAATTTACTCACAACACAATACCATGTTTATGAAACTCAAAAACAGGCAGAACTAAACACCATGCTTTTCAGCATGCAGACATGGTTGATAAAACTTATAAAAAGGCCACCTGATGACCCCTTCCCTTTTTATTAAACCTGATACACCTGTTCCCCTCCCCTCAAAAAATAAAACACACAGAATGACACTGACTACAGTCAGGACAGTGGGTTCCCTCTACCCACCCAGAGGCAGTGGTGAGTTAATGGCAATGTTCTCACTCTGAAATTGGGAGGAAGGCTCACAGGTCTTCAACATATTACACTTCAACAACTTACATGTACATTACATACACATTCCATATGCCAAGAAGATAAATGGGCCGGGCAAGGTGGCCCATGCCTGTAATCCCAGTACTTTGGGAGACTGAGGCAGGCAGATCACATGAGGTTAGGAGTTCCAGACCAGCCTGGCCAACAAGGCAAAACCCCATCTCTACTAAAAAAATACAAAAGTTAGCCGGGCATGGTGGTGCGCGCTTATAATCTCAGCTACTCAGGAGGCTGTGGCAGGAGAATCACTTGAACCTGGGAGGCAGAAGTTGTGGTGAGCCGAGATTGCACCACTGTACTCCAGTCTGGACGACAGAGTGAGACTCTGTCTCAATTAAAAAAAAAAACAAAAAACTAATAATAATAATTAAAAAGCAGAAGGGAGGGAGAAGAGTGTTGCAACAGAGAGAACAGCATGTGCAAAGGTTCAGAGGAGAAAGAGCCCTCGGAGCCTTGGGGAACTGAAGATCACTGTCAGGGTCAAATGAAGCAGGCAAGACAATCCAGCAGAGGACTCAGCAGAGCTGGGGGCATCAAGGTGCTTGACAAGGGTTTGCTGAGTCATTTAGTGGATCAACGCTTCCTAGCACTGCCACCCACCCAAGTCCTCAGTAGGTGACAGGGCCAGGCTGGGGAAAGGGGGCCTCTGAGGAAAGCCCAGTGCTCATCGGGAGTCATTCAGTCCTGCCAGAACCAAGCAGGCTATTTCAGGCCACCTGCCTCAGGCTTCTGGTCATGGGTACCAGATGGCCATCTGAATTCAGAGGCTTTGGGAGTGCTTTAGTTTGGAATTTTAGAAACTGTAAGCTGTTTACTGGTCCAGCAAAGCCTCCAGTGATGGAAATCAGGTGCTTGGGATTTCTTACTGCCCATCCTCACCTTCCTCATCCATAACAAGAGGGTAATGCCACCAACTCTCAGAGGTCTGTTTGGGAACTAATGAACACATTCATTCATTCTTTACGCAACAACCTGGGCTAGGCAGACAGCCGCGAACAGAACAGGGCTGGTCCCTGCCCTCAAGGACTGACTGTGAGGAAGGCAAACAAATCACACAAAAATTTACCAGTTATAAGAAGAAAGCGTGTATTACAGGGAAAAACAGAGGGGATACAAATTCAGATTTGGAGGAATAGTTAGAAAAGACCCATAAGAGAAAGGAACATTTCAACCGAGACCGAAAAGCTGAGTAAAAGAAAGAAATGTGGCCAGATGCGATGGCTCACGGCTGTAATTCCAGCACTCTGGGAAGCCAAGGCAGGAAGATCACTTGAGCCCAGGAATTTGAGACCAGCCTAGGCAACACAGGGAAACCCTGTCTCTACAAAAAATCCAAAAATTAGCCAGGTGTGGTGGTATGTGCCTGTGGTCCCAGCCACCAAGAAGGCGGGAGGCAGGAGGATCACTTGGGCCCAGGAGATCTAGGCTGCAGTGAGCCATGACTGTGCCACTGCACCGCAACCTGGGAGACAGAGCAAGACTGTCCCCCCCCCCACAAAAAAAAAAAAAGGAATTCATTAATTCCTTCAGATATTTATCTAGTGTGTATTCTATGCCAGGCTCTATTCTAGGTGCCAGGCTACATAAGTGAACAAAACAGCCAGACATCCCATCTCAAGAAGCTTACACTGGAGGGGGACACGAGGTCATAAGCCAACAGGAGCCACACAGAAGTCCAGGCCACCCTTCCAGACAGAGGGAAGAGTCAGCTCTGAGGACCCTCCAATGGGGCAGAGGGGCAGCAGAGCTGAGGCTGCAAGTGGGCGACAGATCCTCAGGGCAAAGAATGGTATTACTGAAGGGTCAGGAAGCTACTGGAAGGAAACAGTACATGACACATGGGACCCTCATACAGAGGGTACTGACGATGTGGTGGCCATGGCCGTGGGAGATGAGGGAGTCTGGGCTCCTGCTGAAACTTGAGGCTCCTGGGACGTGCTGAGCCTCCATAGCTATGGTGGGCTGGATGTGTCCAGGGACCCAGGGAGGACTGCTCTGGCTTCTGCCATCTTCTGCAAAGGAGTATGACCTCAGCAAGTGACCAATGACCCCAAGTAGCATTTTTCTTTTTTTTTTTTTTTTTGAGACGGAGTCTCGCTCTGTCGCCCAGGCTGGAGTGCAGTGGCCGGATCTCGGATCACTGCAAGCTCCGCCTCCCGGGTTCACGCCATTCTCCTGCCTCAGCCTCCCAAGTAGCTGGGACTACAGGCGCCCGCCACCTCGCCCGGCTAGTTTTTTGTATTTTTTAGTAGAGATGGGGTTTCACCGTGTTAGCCAGGATGGTCTCGATCTCCTGACCTCGTGATCCGCCCGTCTCGGTCTCCCAAAGTGCTGGGATTACAGGCTTGAGCCACCGCGCCCGGCCGCATTTTTCTTATCTACAAAAATGTGGGGCACCAACAGGTTCACCGGGTTGCTCGGTCTGGTGCTCAGCAAACGGGGCTGGAGTTGTGGTTACAGTGGACCCACTAACCTGCTAACCCTTTTCCCAGGCTGGGCCTCCACTAAAGCACCCTCTCTCCTACACTGCAGGGCTTCCAAGGCCTATGCTGCCACTGTCTCCTCTGCCCTCTCTGAAGCCCCCAGCCCTGTGTTCCTCCATCCCAAGCTGTTCACACTGAGATAGGGCTTTGCTATGAAGACTCAGTGAAATAGCAGAGACGAGAAAGTGCTTCTTTTTAGTGTCCTGCCCCCCTGCCCCCCACGTTTCCTGCAAGACAAATGATAAATGAGGACAAATATATGTGCACAATACAATTATATCTATCTTCAATAGAGAAGGAGTCCTCATAAAAGGTCCGAAAACAAAAATTGGCAAAGGTCATGAAGAACCAATTCCCAAAACCATGTAACATGTTAACAATAAACAGGTTAGGTCAGGCACAGTGGCTCATGCCTGCAATCCCAGCACTTTGGGAGGCCGAGACAGGAGGATCACTTGAGGCCAGGAGTTCGAGACCACCCTGGGCAACATAGCGAGACCTCATCTCTACAAAAAACACAAAAAGGCTGGGCGCGGTGGCACACACCTGTCATCCCAGACTTTGGGAGGCCAAGGCGGGTGGATCACCTGAGGTCAGGAGTTTGAGACCAGCCTGACCAACATGGAGAAACCCTGTCTCTACAAAAAATGCAAAATTAGCTGGGTGTGGTGGTGCATGCCTGTAATCCTAGCTACTCGGGAGGCTGAGGCAGGAGAATTGCTTGAACCCGGGAGGCTGAGGTTGTGATGAGCGGAGATCGTGACACTGCACTCCAGCCTGGGCCACAGGAGTGAAACTCCACTAAAAAACAAAAAAACAAAAAAACAAAAAAAAAAACAAAACCGAAGTTAACTGATAGTCAAAAGAACGCTCACTAAAACAAGACACCATCTTAACATCAAGGCACCCACATGCAAATAGTATTCATTCAATCATTTAAAAAACAAATCTGGCCAGGCGCAGTGACTCACGCCTATAATCCCAGCACTTTGGGAGGCTGAGGCAGGCAGATCACCTGAGGTCAGGAGTTTGAGTCCAACCTGGCCAACAGTGAAACCCTGTCTCTACTAAAACTACAACAATTAGCCGGGTGTGGTGGTGCGCGCCTATAATCCCAGCTACTTGGGAGACTGAGGCAGGAGAATGGCTTGAGCCTGGGAAGTGGGGGATGCAGTGAGCCAAGATCGCGCCACTGCACTCCAGCCTGAGCGACAGATTGAGACCCTGTCTCTGGCCATGGTTTAAACCAAGAAGCAGAAAAAAAGAGAGAGACCCTCTCTCATAAAAAAATCTAAAGCTACAGTGGTGACTATAACGACAGAACCCTAGCCCTCAACACTCACTATCCAACGTGGGCACAGTCGGTATCTGAGACTTCCAATGTTCCTTCCCTTTGACCTGGTAAAATTACCTTCTAAGAATTTTTTCTGAGAAGGCTACCGATGTGATGAACATGAAGATTTATGGACAAGGACGAACATCATTGCATTATTGATGCAACTGAAAACTGGAAAAGACCTAAATGCTCAGCAATGCAGAAATGGCTAGAATGAATTACAACAGCCCAATGATGTACTTTAAATCATGCTTTCTAAAAAAACAGAAAAATGAAGTGCAAAAGCAGGATATTCAACTGTATCTACAGTATCCTCACAGCTTTATTTTTATCTAGCTGTGGCTGTGAATGTAGCCAGAGAGAAGAGACGGGAAGGAAACGCACTGGCATTACACACTGAAAACATCCCAGGTGGTGCAAATCGCTCAGCTAAGAAGTCCTGCATCCGGGATACATATATATAGAACTCTCACAACTCAATAATAGAGGGACAAACTATTTATTTATTTATTTATTTATTTATTTATTTTTGAGACAGGGTCTCCCTCTGTCACCTAGGCTGGAGTCCAGTGGCAAGATAACAGCTCACTGCAGCCTCAACCTCCAGGGCTCAAGCAATCCTCCCACATTAGACTCCAAGGTAGCTGGGACTACAGGCATGAGCCACCAGGCCTGGCTAATTTTTAAATTTTTTTTTATAGAGATGGGGTCTCACCATGTTGTCCAGGCTGGTCTTGAACTCCTGGGCTCAAATGATCTGTACACCTTGATCTCCCAAAGTGCTGGGATTACAATTGTGAGCCACTGTGCCTGGCCCCCGCTTTTTTAATAGAGACCAGGTCTTGCTATGTTGCCCAGGCTGGTCTCGAACTCTTCGGCCTCCCAAAGTGCTGGGATTACAGGCATGAATCACTGTGCCTGGCTGGCTCAATTTAAAAATGGGCAAAAGAACTAAAAAGACATTTCTCCAAAGAAGATACACAAGTGTTCAGTAGGCATATAAAAAGATGCTCAACATTGCCAGCCATAAGGAAATGCAAATCAAAAGCACAATGAAGCCTCAGCAACATAGTGCAACCCCATCTCTACAAAACAATTAAAAGTAAGAAAATCAGCCAGGTGTAGTGGCCTGTGCTTGTGGTTCTAGCTAATTTGGAGGCTGAGGCAAGAGGATCACTTGAGCCTGGGGGGGTGGAGGCTGCAGTGAGCTAGGATTACATTACTGCACTCCAGCCAGGGCGACAGAGCAAGACCTCATCTCAAAACAAACAGGCTGGGCGCTCACGCCTGTAATCCCAACGCTTTGGGAAGCCGAGGTGGGTGGATCATTTGAGGTCAGGAGTTCAAGACCAGCCTGGCCAACATGGCGAAACCCTGTCTCTACTAAAGATACAAAAATTTACCTGGGCGTGGCAGCGCATGCCTGTAATCCCAGCTATTTGGGAGGCTGAGGCATGAGAATTGCTTGAACTTGGGAGGCAGAGATTTCAGTAAGCCAAGATCCTGCCACTGTATTCCAGTCTGGGCAACAAGAGCGAAACTCCATCTCAAAAAAAACCACAAAAAACCAAAAACAAAACAAAACAAAAAAACAGTTGGAGAGGTGGCCGAGGAGAGCAGCAGGAGCCTGGATCCCAGTGTCAAGGCATCCTTGGGTAAGTGCCACCCCTCTCTGGTTACCCCTCCACCCCTGAGATGAGGAAAGGGCCAGTGCCAGCCCTGGATTCTTTTGACTGCGCCAGAAGGCAGTAAGCACAAGCACCTGGACCTAAGAGCTGGTGGTAGGACATTCAGTCAGATGGCCCCGCCTGCCGGTGCCTGCTCCACCTCAGGACTAGACAGGATCAGGCCACTGTCAGACTTGGGCACTCTAAGCTGGGCTCCATCAGGGCGTCATCCCTCGGCTCTGCCAGCACCAGTCCCAACTCCATTTTAATGGAACAACATCACTGAACTGCTCTGTGCCTGGAGCTGTGCAGGGGACACAGCAGGGACCGAGACAGCCCCGGCCCCGACCCCCCGGGACTTGTAGTCCAGTGGGGAACACAGGTGCAGGCACAGCAAGGAAGGTGGCCCTCCAGGGAAATGGAGCACTGGCTGTTCATTGTGATCACAGCAGACAGAACCAGGCCAGGAAGCAAGGATCCCAAGCCTGAGACAGAAGGGGAGTGAGAACGGAGTCATGGAGGCTTGGCTGGGTGGCCAGTTGCCCCTGACACCTGGGACACGTGGGTCACAGGGAATGGCAAAGTAGGTCACCTGCCACAAAGGTAGAAGGCAGATCAGTTACCAGAACCTTGCCTGCCATCCCATGACCGGGAGGAGGTCCTGGGATCCAATTACTTCCTAAATGGTGCGGCGTCCTACGAAGGCAAGTGTCCTGGCCTATGACCCCCAGCAAGTCAACAGAAAAGACAGGCCTGTTTGCCAGTCCTGCACTGCCATTCCCACCAGGCTGGCAGGGGGGACACCAAAGGCAGGCTTGGTACTCCCCTCCATAAAGCTCCTCCTCCTCTCTGCCCACCTCCTTTTCTCGACCAGGGACTCTCCGAGCTGCTCATGGCAAGGACTAAGACCCAGCATTGTATGCCACTTCCTTCACCACCTGCCATATTGTGTGGCTGCCCAGAGCCAAGCCCAGTGCCACGTGGTCTGGGCACTGGGGAATACACTGGCACCAAACCCAACCCACCACTGCCTGGTGATGCTTCCAGTCCGGGGCCGAGAGTTTCGGCAGGCCCACAGATAAGCAGATCGCTGGCCACCTGATGGAGAGCCCATTAGGAGGGCCAGGAAGGAAGGGTTTGCTGGCACCTGAAAGATTAGCCAGAGCCAGCTGTGTGGGTGGGGCCGGCCTTCCAGGAGAGGATGTGGGGAGCTGCCTGCATGTTCTAGGACTGAAAGGAATCCACGATGGCTTGAACCCAGTGAGTGCATGGCAAGGTGATCTTGGTCATGGCTGGTGATGGTGGCAGGAGCCAGGTTATACCTGAGCTTCCTAACCTGCTGCAGGGACGTTGGATCAGAGGGAAAGGCAGCAGGGAGGTCACAAAAGTGTGATGTGAAACAGGAATAGCAAAGTCTGCTTTTTCAAGAATGCTGTGGCTGCTAGGTGGCAAGCGGGCTGGAGAGGCAACAGGAGAGCCGTCGGGAGGCCCCTTCACCTGGCATGGCGGGGACAGCAAAGTGGAGGCAAAATAGATGCTGGTTGGCAAGGAATGAAGAAATGAATGCAGGAAAAAGTGACTCAGTGAACAAAATCTTCCTTCCCCACACCCTATGCTCCCCGACTGTCCTGAGCCCCGTGCCTGGGTTACAAGGGCTTTGCGGCGTGCGGCCTGGGTGCCCAACAGCAGCCCCACTTTGCCAGGAGTCCCTAAGGTTCCTGGAGGCGTCCAGTGGTTCCAGTCCTCCCGGGAGCCAGATGGACAGGATGCAGCCCTCTGCAGCGCTGGTCCAGGGAGGGGAGATGGGCCCGAACAAGTAACAACAGAGCGAGGAGGCACCATGGGAACCCAGAGAGCAGAGCAGAGCTTTGTCAGGGGATTAGAGAAGGGCTTGCCCAGGAGGCAGCGTGGAACGGGTAACGGGAGTTGGTCAGGAAGGGCAGGGGACTAGCGAGGGGCATGCTAGGCAGAGGAGCCTGTGTCTAGGCGTGGGAGGGGTAATGGGAGTTGGTCAGGAAGGGCAGGGGACTAGTGAGGGGCATGCTAGGCAGAGGAGCCCGCGTCTAGGCGTGGGAGGGTAACGGGAGTTGGTCAGGAAGGGCAGGGGACTAGCGAGGGGCCTGGCGCCTGAGCTAGGAGGCTGGATATTCTTTGGGAAAGGCCTCCCACACCAGGCCCAGGGGTGTGGACTTTGTCCTGTAGTTACGGTGGAGCCCTGGGGGCTTTTTGAAACACGACAGAGGATCAGAACCATTCAAGCTGCCAGGCTAGAACCCAGCTCCTCCTCCACTACCTGTGTGGCCTTGGCACCTCTGTGAGCTTGTTTCCTCCTCCAAGATTAACGATGCGTTTAAAGAGCTTAGCCCTGGTAAGTGCTCCATAAATGGGAGCTGTGAGTACCAACACCTCCATCACCACCACCAGGAGGCATGACCCCTGCAGAGAGTCACTTCCCTGCAGCGTGCTTTCACCTTTTGGCAGCCCCACTCTCCCACCCTCCCTCCCTGTTGTCCTGGGGAACCAAGCGAGTTCAGCTGTGACAGTCCTTTGCTTTGCAAAAGGGAAGGCTGCACAGGACGCGAGCAGTTCTCCACTACATCACTGACGGCAGCTGGTGAAAGCCTCGGAGACCATGGAGAGAGGGAGGGGTGGGTGTGAAGGTGGCACACGAGTCCGACCCCGGTGGGTCTCAAGCGCCAGCTTGCTAGAGGAGCCCGCCCACCTAACCAGGGAACACATTCCCAGCTGGAACCCAACCAGCCCTGAGGGGAGCATCTGACTGCAGGGCTCCCGACCCAGGCTTCCGCTGCGAAGGGAGATGGGGGCTCGGCAAGTCACATGAGCCGTGCGGCTGTCAGCAGACACTTCCAAACCTCCACCCCCACCTTGAGGCAACCGCTCAGTGCCAGCTGCCTAGAGGAAGGGAAGGGGTGAGAACAACTTTTGAGTGCCTACTGTGTACCTCCATCCACCACCAATTCATCCAGTGCGAGAGCCTGCGGAGGGCCAGGCACCATAGAGGGTGCTGGAGACACAGGTGAGCCAAGACAAAGATGGGTCCTGCCTTCACGGACCTTCCTACTCAATGTAGGAAACAGCCAAGCATGATGGATCCCTCGCATTCCTTTTGGCACCCAGCCTCTGAATCCCCTTCCTGCAATTAGGGAACCCCCTCCACATCTCCCACCTCCTCTAAGCTGAAACAGCAGACCCCAGCCTCCTGTGTGGCTCCAGTCCAGGAGTCTAACGTGGGCGCAGCCCCAGAGGAGCTGATGTAACAGGAGCGGCATCAGCTAGACACTGGATGCACGGTGTGCTCCTGCTGGCGTGGGCCCCAGGCCTGGCTCTCTGGTCTTCCCAGAGAGTCTAAAACCCTTGAAAGAGATTCCTCATCTGGCAAAATGGCTTCACAAGTGGGGAAAGTGGTCCAGGGAGGTCAAGGGACTTGCCCAAGGCCACACAGCCCAAGCGTGGAGGAGCCGAAATCATACTCAGGCAGATGATCCTACTCAGATGAGGCAGGTTGGCCCCTGCTGCCTAACCCTTACAGCCCGGGGAGGCAGGAACCAGTCAAGTTCAGGGCAGCGGCCATCTCATTCAACTTCCCCATGTCCTCATGAACGCCTGCAACAGCCAGCTACTTGTTCCAGCTGCTTTCCAAGTAGAGGCTAATTTAATCATCAATCCCCATACAAATGGGGACACTGAGGCAAGGAAGCTGGGTGATTCGCCCAAGGGCAGAGCTGGGACTGGCACCCAGGGGGCTCCCGCGCTGCCTCCTGGGTCACTGCCATTTCAGACACGGAACGAGGCCTGCTGCGGGCTCCAGTCTCCTCCTGGAACCCTTAGGCCAGATGTGATTTAGAATCAGAACTTTCTGGATTTTGTAAGACTGAAGGACACTGATATTGCACTAAGCCACCAGAGGGGTCTGGGATGGTCTGTAGAGCTTTCTGGATCTGGGTACTGTGAGACCTGAAGGGACTGTGAAAGTGAAGTCACTGGAGGAGGTCACTGGACTTCACAGCCCACACACCTCCCAGAGCTCATGCAGGGGCAGGATGCCCCAAGCAGGCCAAGGACAAACTGGCTTGGGGAGCACGAGGGAAGGGACTCAGAGATCCAAGGAGAGAAGGGAAGGGGAAAAACAGTCATCTCAGAGGTGCTATAGGAAACAGTGGCAACGGCAAACCTGTTGGTGGAGGGAGGGCTCAGAGCAATCTGAAGAAGAATCAGTGAAGTCAGGTGTCAGCTATTAGCCAACATGAGGCTAGGCTAAGCCTACAGCCTCTGGGCTCCTGGCTCACGGCCCCTCCCTGGTCTCCCTGTCTCAGTCTCACCCCATTCATGTCACCCCCACCCAGAGTTCTGTTAAAAACACTCACTATGCCCCTCCTTTTTTCTTTTGAGACAGGGTCTCGCTCTGTCACATAGGCTGGAGGGGAGTGGTGTGACCACAGCTCACTAAAGCCTCGACCTCCTGGGCTCAAGTGATCCTCCCACCTCAGCCTCCTGAGTAGCTGGGACTATAGGCACACACCACCATGCCCGGCTAATTTTTGTCTTTTTTATAGAGACAAGGTCTCGCCATATTGCCCAGGCTGGTCTTAAACTCCTGGGCTTCAGCAATCGTCCCGCCTGGGCCTCCCAAAGGGCTAGGATGACAGGCGTGAGCCCCCCACACCCAGCCCAGGCCCCTTCTTAAGCCCTCTGGGGCTCCCTGCTAGCACAGCCCATAAGGCCCCACACAGCAGTCTCTCCTGCCTCCTCCAACCTCACCTCTGACCCGCCTGCCTCCACCTCAACTAAGTCTGGCTTTTTTCTGTTCTTCAGACGTACCAGGCTGGTTCTCTCTGCCTTCCACCCCTGGTGCACACCTCCCGCTGCTCCTCACCTGGCTAACTGCTGCATTGCCTTGTTGATGTCCCTTCTAGGGAGCTGCCTCTGCCCTGCCCTCCTGCACACCCTGTGAACCCTCCCTAATCTGAGTCCTTGGCAGCCTGGTTTGCTGAGAATTCTTTACTCTGTGTCTCCCTCACTTGACCGTGACCCCCACAGAAGCACGGACGGGGCCTGTCTTCTGCCCTGACTCGTAACACGTGTCACGGCCACACCATGCTGAATGCATGACTGGTTACGGGGTCACCAAGTCACTCATGCAGCAAGAATATATTGAGCGCCTATTATGTACCAGACACTGTGTAGCACAGGAAGAACACGTCCCAGAGGCCAAGGGTCAGAACAGCGGGCAATGCCGAGGACAGAGGAGCAGCACAAATCTCCAGGGACTCAAGCTGTCCACGAACCACAGGGACCCCCTCCTGCATGCCCACCAGCCTGGGCCCTTACCCCATCTGTTTCTATTTCTCATCCCTGCCACAACACCACAAAGCCAGCACTGTCACCTCTATCTTATAAACAATTCTGGGTTATAGATGAAGAGACTATGCACCCTGCACTGAACGCGGCCACTTGCCTCCAAGCACTCAGCCGCCACTCAGGGGTTACTGCGCAGGCTTCGGCGCCAGGCTGGCTGCCTGGGTTTGAATCCCAGCTCCACCACTTACCGGCTGTGTGACCTCAGGAAAATTACTTTACCTCTATGGGCCCCATTTCCTCATCTATAAATTGGGGCACACAGCACCTGCCTCCTGGGGTGGCTGTGATATCTAAATGCGATAATACAGGAAAGGCACTTAGACCAGTGCCTGGTACAGGCACATGGAAGGCAAGGACTGATGATGACTAAGGTCAGCCAGAGGGCAGGGATTTAACCTGCCCTGCCCCCATGCCCCACTGCAGCAGGCCGCCTGCCCAGCTTGAATTTCTGCAGTTACTTAAGGCAAGCATTTCAATGCTCACCTATTAATTTGCTCCAAAACAGGTCTTTGAGGTCAATGCCAGCCACCCCTGAACTGAGGTCTGAAGGCAGGCTTGGGACTGAGTGATGGATGGCGGAGCAAAGCACACAGACAGCCAAGCGAGGTTGTCAGAACCACCCGGGGAGCTTTTTGTAAAAACAGGTTTCTGGCCTTCATGCCCAGTGACTGCTCCAGCTGCAGCCCATCCAACACAGGGCATTTGGCCCCACGGTTCTTAATCCTCTTGGAGCCGGATGCCTATGAAGGTTCGCAGAGCCCCAGTACTCGCTCCCAGAAACACATGCACAGGCACTCCCGCTGACGCACTCAATGCTGGTTACTGAGTGCCAGCTGGGGGCCAGCTTCGCGTACTCTTCCAGGAGTCAGAATGGGCGCTAAAGCCTGTCTGTAAGTCCCTGAGGAAGAGCCCTCGTCCTGGCACCAACTGGATTAACTACCACAAAAAAGTTTCCTGTAAATCCCACCATAGGGTGTGTGATCAGAGGAGAGCACCCCATTCCTTCGGACATGTGTCCCGTGCCCGAGCCTCCTGTGTGCTAGACTAGGGTCACAGAGGTGACTCACACACAGTCTTTGCCCTCGAAGGGGGAAACAGATGCGAGCACAGGCACAAGGAATCAGGCAGCCCACCTGCATGTGCAGGCACAACAAGTGGCGAGTCACAGTGTGCAAAGGGCCTGGGAGGGCAGAGGACAGGCACCAGCACAACAGTACCACTAACCCGATCGTGTTCCAACAGGGCGGGGGCTGGGGTGGTGGAGCCCCCACTCCAGAGGAGACTCAGGCTTAGGGAGGAGCTGCAACTTGTCCAAAGTCATCAGCCAATGTAGGCAGAGGCTGGGACTAAAATGGCCAGTGTGGAATCTTGGTACCCCTGCTGCCTCTCCTGCTAGTGAGCTGAAACATGCTGATTTAGTTTTAGCTCAGAGAGGTTGGCCAACTTGTCCATGGTCACACAGCTTGGCAGACACAGAGTCAGGCCTGGAGGTCAGGGACTGCTGAGGCACCCAGCCTGGAGGAGAGGGCCCCTGAGAGAAAGCAGGGATGCTGAGGCGGGAGACTGTAGGTTAAAGAGGAGTACAAACACACAACACAGGCAGGAAACAGAAACGAAAGGTTAGGGCTATAGGTGCGGGCAGAGGAGCGGTGATGACGGGAATAACAAGGGAGGCATTTGCTGAGCATTTACTATGGATCAGGCACTGTGTTTTCTCACTTAATCCTCCCAATCACCCTATGAGGACATACTTCTGTCAGCTGCATTTTAGACACAGAAAAATCGAGGCAGAGAGAACAATCGCCAAAGTCACGTGGCTGTTCAGTGGCAGGGTCTACTTGCCAACTCCAGCAGCAGGAGGTGGAGCTGGGCCCAGATGGAAATCTGAGCAGATGCATCAACCCCCCTCGACCCCATTCCCTGCTCCCTAGCAGCTCCACCACGAATGCTAAAGCGAGCCGGTTCCCTAACCCAGGGCCTCTTTCCACCACTGACAGATGCGTGTCTACCTGTCCAGCCTGTTTCTAGGGCTAAATCTGCAGCACGGGTTTCAATAGCAAACAGTATGGCATTTCCATGCCCTAGGATCCGCATTTAAGAACACCCTGCCCCCACCTCTACCTCTGCCCTCCAAAGCTCAGGTGGCCAGACATGGTAGCATGCCTGGACCCCCTCGCCCTGCCCTGCAGACACCTTGACTTCATGCGATGAGCTTCCTGGTGGGCAAACCCCCAACGCACACACACTGGAGGACTGATGGTCAGGGAGCAGGGAGTGAGTCACCGGCAGGACTGGAGGAGGGGAGATGAGTCTCCCGGACTGTGGCTGGTGTCATGTGCTCTCATCACAAGTCCCTCTCACATGCCTATCTTTCCAACCCCACAGAGTTCGGCTGGGGCTGGGGAGACCAGCCGAGCCTCAGGTCATTCCTGCAGTTTGGCCTAATGGGTTCCTTGTGTAAGTCTGGCCTTGGCCTTCAGAATTGCTGAAGGGTCTGCCACAACATGACGGGGTGCAGTGCAGCTAGCTAGCCCCGCTCCCCACCAGCACCCAAGTGCCCAGCCTGACAGTGCTGAAGCAGCCTCTTTCACTCACGATTCCCAGCCTGCCTTGTCCCGGAGCTTCCCTGCCCATCTCCACACACCTGACTATGGCTTGCTGAGGGTGCAGGTTCACCCTATCCTCTGACGTCCTGGTGGTCTGCACGGCAGGATCACTGGCCCTGTTTTACAGGTGAGGAAACGCAATGCTCTGCAAGAACCCATGCTTGCCAGAGGCCACAGAGCACGTTGCTGCCCCGCTGGTGTCCCCATGCCAGGCTGCTCGGGCCCCTGACATACGGCTACATGTCACTCTGCTAGGTGGCTCCCAGATACCACCAGGCCTCACAGGCCCAGAGGCGCTCATTCAACAACTGAGTGTCCTTGAGGAAAGCGGAGAAGGGGATGGACTCGGCCTCTGCTCTCCCATTCCAGCGTGGAAGAGAGACCACCACCAAGAAAACAAGCACGCAACAGAACATCAGATGTGTTCATGTAACGAGGAAACAGCAGCCCCAGCAGGTGGAACCCCACTGCGGGAGATGGGAATCCGGAAAGGATGAGCCTGCGCAGGCTCGAGACCCTCCCTCACAATCCGCCTCCTCCAGATCACCTCATCTCCAGGAATCCCCAAACCCTGGGCCCCTGAAGGGCCTGAGGGAGCTCTCACCCTCAGGTAGACACCCCCAACAACTCCCACCCGGGTGGGTCACCACTCTAGCCCCAGGGGTGAGGCTCTGCTGGAGGAGACCCCTGCACTGGGGCGCCCCCAGTGCTGCCTTCTCCTCACCCAGGGGCGCTCCTCCACCCCTGGCCTGGGCAGTACTCCATCGCTAGCACGGCACAACAGCTTCCGGATGACTGAGTCTCCCCAATTCAGACCCGTCAGCTCTTCTGTCACCCCTTGGCCTTGGGGTTACGCCACCCTTGCACTAGGTTCACAGCTCAAATGACACCCCCCATCACTCCCCAGTTTACCAGATTGATGCCAACGAATCTCCCACCTTTGTTCCAAGACCAAGTAACTCCTCCCTGCAGTCCCCTAGCCCCAGACCCTCTGGCCTCTCACCTGGGTCTCCCCTTACACCCACTTTCTGTACCACAATTCCTCTTCTACACCCTGGCGAACCCTCCACCTCCCACAGCCTCATGGCCAGTGAACCACTCCACTGTCCTCCCCCGCACGGAGCCTATCCCGTGTTCCTTGCTGTTCCCAGGCCCTTGGGTTTTCTGTTCTGCAAATCCCATTGTCCAAACTCACCAACTTCACCAGTGACCCCTCCTCTGCCCAGGCCCAAGATCACCCAACTCCTTACTGCCAGGGCAACTCCTCAAGCCCTCCTCCCAACCAGGATGGACCAATTCTTCCAGTCCAGTTCACGTCATCACTTCTGCAGCTCAGACGCACGGACTCCTCCGGAGTGTGAGTCCCGACCAGGCCTTACTGCCCCTCTCTCAACCGCTGGAATGAGAGACTCCCCCCGCCTGGAGAGTGTTACCTGCTCTACCCCTTACCCAGGATAGACCAACCGGCACCCCTCCTCTAAACTCCTCTCAGCCAGGCTCCAACTGCCCCTCTTTTCTTGACAGACAGCCTTCTGACTCTCCAATTCTTTCACTGTCTCTTCGAGACTGCACGTGAAAACAGACAAACACACAAGCAAAAAACAAATCTGCCTGGATGATAGCTGCTATTTATGTGGCAGAAATTTATGAGGACTATCTTACTTCATCCTCACAACTACCCCATGGTAAAAAGTAGCACCTCCACTTGCAAAGAAAGAAACAGAGCCTTGGAGAGGAAAAGTGGTTTACTGAATGAAAGCCAAACCTTTTCTGGGAAACTGCGGACCAGGAACTTTACCCCCCAATGCCCAATCTGTGCCAGACTCTCTTGCTGCCCTCACCCCTGACCCTTCAGCCCACAAACTGACCATCTTCCTCCTCACCCCTCACTCCAGGCCCATGCACTGACTGCCAGCTCTCTTCTCTCCTGGAAGCCTCTGAAGCAGCCACATCCAGGCCCCACCCTATGCATGAACTCCTCTACACCAGCCTAAGATGACCAACACTGTCTTAATAACAATGACTGCCATCAAGAACGCTCACCCTATCTGATTCCTTTCCATATGTGACCCCATCCAGTCCTTGCCTAAATTCCGTGGCAAGAGTATTGCCACCTACTTCACAGACGGGAAGACTGAGGCTCAGAAGTCAGGTAACCAGTCCGAGGTCTCGAAGGACCTGACCTGGAGCCTCTGCTTTTGAAACACCCTGCTCTGCCTCTCCAGGTCTTCCCGGTTCCTGCTCTGACTGGATACCACGCTATAGCCAGGGGCCATTCTGACTGTGGCCTGGTCCCAAACTAACCACCTATGCCTGGGGCCCAGAGCCCAAGGAGTTGGCTGGCTCCCAGTGACAAAAGTCTTTTTTTAATTTTTTTAAGACAGGGTCTTTGTCACCCAGGCTGCAGTTCAGTGATGCAATCACAGTTTACTGCACTGTTGACCTCCCGGGCTCAAGTGATCCTCCCACTTCAGCCTCCTGAGTAGCTGGGACTACAGGCATGTACCACCACACCTGGCTAATTTTTGTATATTTTGTAGAGACACGGTTTCACCTTGTTGCCCAAGCTGGTCTTGAACTCCTGGGCTCAGGTGATCCGCCTACCTTGGCCTGACAAAGGGCTGGGGTTACAGGCATGAACCATGGCGCCCGGCCCAAAAGTCTTACTTTAACCACTGTCTCTTTAAGAGTAACTAGCCAACCGGACACGGTGGCTCATGCCTGTAATCCCAGCACTTTGGAAGTCTGAAGTGGGCAGATCACCTGAGGTCAAGAGTTCGAGACCAGCCTGGCTAACTTGGTGAAACCCCATCTCTACTAAAAATACAGACATTTTTAGCCAGGTGTGATGACAGGTGCCTGTAATCCCAGATACTCAGGACGCTGAGGCAGGAGAATCAGCCTAAGCAACAGAGGGAAACTCCGTCTAAAAAATAATAATAATAAGTAGTAATAAGTAGCCAAACTGTCATTCATGATGGACTCACTGTGTGTTCAGTTTCCAGTTACCATGTTTCCCACCCTCACATCAAAGCCACCAATTCCTCCACTGTCCACAGACTGGCAACAGTTTCTCCCCTTAGGCAGGGCTGGCAGATCAGCTTCTACAGAACCATGACCAGTCTGATCCCTCACTTCATGGGCTCCACCCCAGGAGGACTGATAGACTTCTCCAGCATGAAATGGACTTAACACTGCCCTGCATGTCCCAAGCGACTTTCCACCTTCCCAGCCCTATGACTCCAACACACTCCTTTCAGCTCCAACACTCACCTGACCCTCTCCAGTGGGCCGGCCCCCTCTCCCAACACTTCAAGCCGCCAAACTTCCTCAGTTCTCTCACCTGCTACTGGCCAGCAATTCCAATTCCTGACTTGATAACATCCCCCAATTCTTTTTCTTTCTTTCTTTGAGATGGAGTTTTGCTCTTGTCACCCAGGCTGTACAAGGTCATGATTTTAGCTCACTGCAATCTCCACCTCCTGAGTTCAAGCGATTCTCCCTGCCTCAGTTTCCTGAGTAGATGGGATGACAGGCGAGCACCACCATGCGCGGCTGGTTTTTGTATTTTTGGTAGAGACGGGGTTTCCCCATGTTGGCCAGGCTGGTTTTAAACTCCTGATCTTAGGTGATCCACCCATCTTGGCCTCCCAAAGTGCTGGGATTACACGCGTGAGCCAATGCACCCGGCCATCCCCCAATTCTTTCTCAGGAAGGAACAAGAGGACCCTTCCGTAGCCATGCCCCAAACACCCTCTGCTCCTGAATGACTGAGAACCTTCCTTCTGCTTCTCTTTTTGTTGGAGGAGGAGGCGGCGGTAGGCGTTGGCTTTTCTTCTTAATACCACATTGCAGCCGGGGGCGGTGGCTCACGCCTGTAATCCCAACACTCTGGGAGGCCAAGGAGGGAGGATAGCTTGAACCCAGAAGTTCGAGACCAGCCTGGGCAATGTAGTAAGACCTCCTCTCAATAAAAATGAAAACATAAAAACCACACTGCCTCTGACTCAACCAACCACAAATGGACCACCACCTGTGCTCCTCTTCTGAGACTTTACCTTGACTCCCTTTTCACCAAATCTTCTATAGCCACAGTCCAAGTTTATATTTCTCCCTCTTTCCAGCCAAGAAAGTGGCCAACACGACCACTCCTTGACCCGAGACTTGCAGACCAGCAACTGAACTTTTTTTTACCCCCCCAGACCCATCAAACTCTTTCAACTGCCCTTTTGGGGCCAGCGTTGACCCGCTCCTCCTCCCGACTGCTCTTTCTCTCCTTCTCTGGTGGAACTACGAACGCAAAGGCTGCCACACTCTACATCTGACAAATCACCAAACTTTCTTTAATTGCTCATCGTTTTAAATCCTAAAACGATCACCATCTTTGTCTCGGGTGGGTGGGGTGCGGCAGAAAGCACATACTTTTCACCTTCCCAACTCCATAGTCACCCCCTCTCTAACAGACTCCGGTTCTAAACTGACGACTGTCCCCTTATTCACCATTAGGTGCAATCTATTGAACGCTGCCTCTGAGCTGGGCCCTGCACCGATCCCTCCCGACTCCCGGGTCCCCCTCGACCCGCCCCCGCTTCACTCGCGGTAGCTACCATGTCTCCAGGGGTCTTTGGGCTCCACTGCTCCAGACACGATATCCTCGTCTGACGGGAACGTGACGCGCTTGGCTGCAGCCTTGAGGCGCCCATCGGCGGGGGGCGATGCGGGGCTGGGAGACCCGGCCTCGGCGGGGGCCTCTTCAACGTCGCCGTCCGCGCCCGGCACGGGCGGCGCCTCCTGCGGCGGGATCTCCATAGCCGCCGCCGCCTCCTCACGGGGGCCCCGGGGACATGCCCCGGGCCCCGGATTTGTCTCTCCGGGCCCGCCCGCCGTCCCGGGGCATGGGCTCCGCCACTGCTTCAGGCGCCGCCTCCGTCCGCTCTCCTAGTCGTCGTAATCGTCGCCGCCGGGAGCCCAAGCGCGCCTCCGCCGAGCCCCGCGCGCGCCTGCCCGTTCGCAGTCACACTTTCGCTCTAGGCTGGCGAGCCCGCCGCTTACTATAAGGAGCAGAAAATCGATTTCAGCGACTTGCAGGTAGAGTTGTCCCGCGGGTGACATGAAGAGAGAAACAAAGGGCAGGAAGGGCCACGGAAAAAAGAAATGTGAGCAGCGAATCTGCAGAGCCGGAACTGCAGACTATGAGGGGCGGGGCGAGGTAGACGCCGTCTCCAAGAGCAGCGCGCAAGCGCGAAGCTGAGGCCACGCCTCCCCGCCTGAGTCCAGATAACAAATATTCAGCTCCCGCACATTCGTCAAGAGCCCAGGGAAATGGAGTGCTTAGAAATGAAAACACCTGGCGGGGCGCGGCGGCTCACGCCTATAATCCCAGCACTTTGGGAGGCTGAGGCAGGAAGATCGCGTGAGTCCGGAGTTCGAGACCAGCCTGGGCAACATAGCAAGGCCCCATCTCTACAAAAAATTTAAAAATTAGCAGGGTCTGGTTACGGGAGACTGTAGTTCCAGCTACTTGGGAGGTGGGAAGATCACTTGAGCCCGGCAGGTTGACGCTGCACTGATCGCGCCCCTGCACTACGACCTGGTAGACATAGCGAGACCCTGTCTCAACGAAAGGAAAGAAATGGGCCGGGCGCGGGGGCTCACGCCTGCAATCCCAGCACTTCGGGAGGCCAAGGCGGGCGGAACACGAGGTCAGAAGATCGAGACCATCCTGGCTAACACGGTGAAACCCCCCTCTCTACTAAAATTACAAAAAATTAGCCAGGCGTGGTGGCGGTCGCCTGTAGTCCCAGCTACTCGGGAGGCTGAGGCAGGAGAATGGCGTGAACCCGGGAGACGACGGAGCTTGCAGTGAGCCGAGATTGTGCCACTGCACTCCCGTCTGGGCGACAGAGCAAGACGCTGTCTCAAAAAAAAAAAAAAAGGAAAGAATGAAAACACTGAGGTTAGACTGATGAAGAGTGGTAACGGCATAAAGAAGTCGAAAAGAAAGGCGGATAGGAGCTGCATTCAATATATGAGTACAGCTGATGGATGCTGACAGAGAGGGTTCCTCTGGAGACGAAGCCTCGGCCTCTTCGGTAGTCTCCAGTCTTCCATTTGCTCGCTGCAGTTACATCAACAGCTCTCTGTATAGGGGTAGTTGCATAAAATACAACTTAAATCACAATACTAAAATAAGTATGAGCCCATGAGCAATGCTAAAATAAATACGAGCCCATGAACGGTATCATAGGCCTGATTTTAAAAAACAAAACCTAGGAGAAGATAGAAATTCCAAAGGCGAGAGACGAATCTGCCAACCCAAATCCTGGGTGACAAGGCTGGTGGGTCACCGAGGCAAGAACAAACCAGCGCGAGCTCAAGCCACACCCCTAGGCTCAGACCCAACGCTTGACATTCGCCGCCGCACTTTCGCCACGCTTTCCCAAGCGCACCCGGCAAAATGAAGGAGGCGGGGCTGAAACCATAAAAGGGGACTGCGCGGAGCGAGCCGCGTCGTCGCCAAGGCAACTCGAGAGCTAAGCGTAGCGAACCGACTGATGGCAGCTGAGGTTGCTCCTGGCGCGGTTCATCATCGGCCGCCGCACTTTCGCGACTGAGACAAAACGACGCTCACCTTTACTTAATGGAAGGCTTCGCTTACATCCTGAATTTAAGGGAACTACAGAAGGGGACAGAAACTGCTTTCTTTTTAAACAATGCCCTGAAAGGTTACTAGTGACAGGGGGCTTAGTGAAGCGCGTGATGTGAACGGCCAAGCTACAAGGCTGGAGAGAAAAGAGGAGGGGGATGAAGTTGCACTCTGATCGCGATTCCTCGGCCTTTTGTCAGGGGCGCCGCCACTCGGGATCCGACCATTCGCCTCCAACGAGGGGACAGCGAATCTGCTGTCGTGTGCAGTCCACAGCAACCACAGGTGGGGCAACAGGAGGAGCGCTTGGGCACGACCACGTGACCCAACACGAGCCACCGCCCGCCCCAAAATGAAATCAAATCCTAATCTCCCAATCCCGGCATTCCGGTCACTCCAGCATTTCCAGGAGACTTGCGGCCCTGCAGCCCCTACACCTTTATCTGGGCTCCTGTCCTACTTGGCCCAGCTCCACTGGATTCAGCCCTGGGACAACCACCCTACCAGCTCCTAAAGATTATTCCATCCCCGTGGGTATACTTAATTAAAGAAAGAAAAACAGGAGTCGAATTTTCCTGGGGTAACTGGTTCTTTAGCAGCAGAGGAGCACTGGGGAGTATCTTCAGGGTGGCTGAACTTTGCAGCCTCTTTAATAACGCCCCCCTGTGCAGGTTGTCTCCTTTATCACCCCACCCCGATGCCCTGGTCTTCAAGAAATGGCAGCAGGCCCATCTTTCTGTAGGGTTCAGAGTTCTGTGAGGTAGAGCATGCCTTCCAGTGGGATCTTAGAATCCCTAGAGTTGCAGAATTTTACTGACTAGACCCAGGAGGTCTCAGGAGTCCAGACTTGCTTAAAGCTTGGCTGAAAATTCCAAGGGAGCTCATAACTCCGTGGGGCCCAGAGTTCCTGGCTCGGGAACATTGGGAGGCCTGGGATACAGTGGCTCAGCCTCAAGCAGAAAAGTGAACACAATGTCTCTATGGCTTGAAGGTGTATGAAATAATGTCACTACATCGGAGCAGCGCCTCTGCTTGCACACCTATGGGAGTCTGCAGCTGTGACACGTAAAAGTTGGCCACATCCAGGTCGGTGGCTCCGAAGTGGGCGGCCACACGCACACCCTCGTGCAACGTGAAGCTCACCTGACGACCCACCATGGCCAGCAGGCTGCGGAGGTAACGCTCCCGAAGGGCGGCTCGGGCCCGCTGCTCCTGGAATTCCAGGGATTCTTGAGCTATGGGACACTCCTGGATTTCAGGAACCTCTGGCCTCAGGGGGGCTCTGCGTCCATCAGGGGCAAAGCCACGGCTGAAGCCATCGGGGCCCCGGGGCAGCCGGAGCACAGGTACAGGAATGGTCACTGGAGTTTGCATTGTCTTGGCTGTTGAGTGAAGAAAAAGGGCAGGAAGTCATTACATGGTAAGCAAGGGGCTAATGGAGGAGGGAGGAGTGGAAGCAGAGGCTGGTCTACCTAGGCAGCTCCACTTCACCTGTCCCAAACCGATCCACCTCGCTAAAATCTGTGCCATCAATCCCCAGTGGCTTGGATCAGAAACAAAGTGTCACATGCACAAAAACATGAGCCCCATGAAGGTAAAGACCTTTGTCTGCTTTTAAAACAGCTTTATCTCAACTTCCAGGCAATAAATATTTGCCAAAAGATGAACCCGGCCAGGCATGGTGGCTCATGCCTGTAATCCCAGCACTTTGGGAGGCCAAGGCAGGAGGATCACTTTGAAGCCGGGAGTTTGAGACCAGGCTGGGCAATATAGTGAAATCACATTTCTACAAAAAAAAAAAAAATTATTTTACATTAGTTGGGCTACTCAGGAGGCTGAGGGAGAAGGATTAGTTGAGCCCAGGAGATGGAGACTGCAGTGAGCCGTAATCGTGCAACTGCACTCCAGCTTGGGTGACAGAGTGAGATGCTGTCTCTTAAAAAAGAGAACAAACCCCACCTTTCTCTCACACACAACCCATCCAATCCATCAGGAAATTCTATATTCTAGATAGACTCCCACTCACACAGGAGCTAGCTTGAAAGGTCTCCAAGTGGCCAAATCTGGAATTATTTGAATACAATAATGTTAGTGACAGATTATAACCCACTGGGTAAAACAGAAATCCATAATCCATACTGATAATAAATAAATGAATAAGGAAGAGAAGAAAAATATAATCCTTACTGTAGACTGGCAAGTAAATAAATATAAAAGGAATAGATGTAAAAATGTGTGGATAGGGCCGGGTGCAGTGGCTCACACCTGTAATCCCAGAACTTTGGGAGGCCAAGGTGGGCGAATCACTTGAGGTCAGGAATTCCAGACCAGCCTGGCCAACATGCTGGTAGAGGCGAAACGCCGCCTCTACCAAAAATACAAAAATTAGCTGGGTGTGGTGGCATGTGCCTGTAGTCCCAGCTACTTGGGAGGTTAAGGCAGGAGAATCATTTGAACCCAAAAGGCAGAGGCTGCAGTGGGCGGAGATCGCACCACAGCACTCCAGCCTGGGTGACAGAGTGAGACTCTGTGTCAAAAAAAAAAAAAAAAAAAAAAACACGGATGGGAGTTAGATGAAGTATAAGGTAGCTACATAGTATTAACAGACTCATAAGATATTCATTCACTGTAAGGGGCAAACACAAATTTATAGTGGAGGAACCTGGTACGCACCCCCTTAACTTAGTGATCAAAGCCAACATCTCCAGGAATGGGACACTAAGAAGGACAGGGCACCACTTCTGTGTTATTCCTTTTTTTCTTCTTAAAGAGACAGGGTCTCACTATGTTGCCGAGGCTGTTCTCCAACTCCTGGCCTCAAGTGATCTTCCAGCCTCTGGGCCAAACAAGGACAACGGGGACAGGCATGGTGGCTCACACCTATAATCCCAGCACTTCGGGAGGCCGAGGTGAGAGGATTGCTTGCGTTCAGGAGTTCAAGACCAGCCTGGGCATCATGGTAAGACCTTGTCTTTACTAAAAATAAAAACTATTAGCCAGGCATGACAATGTACTCATGTAAGTCCCAGCTACTCAGAAGACTGAGGTAAGAGAATCACTGGAGCCCTGGAAGGTTGAAGCTGCAGTGAGCTATGATCGCGCCACTGCACTCCAGCCTGGGCAAGAGTGAGACTTTGTCTTAGAAAAAACAAAAACAGCCCAACTAACCTGGGCTTTTCAAAAATATTAAAGTCATGGCCAGGCACGGTGGCTCACGCCTGTAATCCCAGCACTTTGGGAGGCCAAGGCGGCTGGATCAAAAGGTCAGGAGATCGAGACCATCTTGGCTAACAAGGTGAAACCCCATCTCTACCAAAAATACAAAAAATTAGACGGGTGTGGTGGCGGGGCCTGTAATCCCAGCTACTCAGGAGGCTAAGGCAGGAGAATGGCATGAACCCGGGAGGTGGAGCTTGCAGTGAGCCGAAATTGCACCACAGCACTCCAGCCTGGGCAACAAAGCAAGACTCTGTCTCAAATAAATATATATATATATATTAAAGTCATAAAAGACAAAGAAAGGCTGAGAAAAAAAAATGTATAAGGCTGGAAGGAGTGTCTCACACCTGTAATCCCAGCACTTTGGGAGGCAGAGGTGGGCAGATCACTTGAAGTCAAGAGTTCAAGACCACCCTGGCCAACATGGCAAAACCCCATCTCTACTAAAACTACAAAAATTAGTCAAGCATGGTGGCAGGCACCTGTAATCCCAGCTATTCAGGAGGCTGAGGCAGGAGAATCGCTTGAACCTGGGAGGCGGATGTTGCAGTGAGCCCAGATGGCGCCATTGTATTCCAGCCTGGGTGACAGAGCAAGACTTTGTCTCAAAAAAAAAAAAAAAAAAAAGAAAGAAAGAAAAAAGAAATATACACACACACACACATTTATTTATTCACAACCTAACACTTCTCACTTCTTCCAGTGCCAGCATTCTGCTGCCGTCACAGACGCTTCCTGCCTAGAGTACTGTAGTGAACTCCCCTCTGGGACCCTGGCTTCCACCTTCACCACCCCCAGTCTACAACCCACACCCTGTTTGTCAATGCCCGAGTCAGATCACATGTCTTCTCTGCTCAGAGCCCTCTTGTGGCTTCTGTCTTGCTCAGAGACAAAGTCAAAGTCCTCACCACAGCCCTGCTGACCCTGTGAGCTCTGGATCCTGCCGGCACCCTCGTGGTGTACCACGCTTGCTCTCCCCACCCCAGCCACACAGGCCTCCTCGCTGATTCTCAGGCACGATGCCTGGCAGTCCCTTCTTGGGCCCTTGCACTTTCGGTTCCCTGTATCTGCCTGCATCGCCTTTCCCTCCGTAAGCTTCAAGGTGGCCACCTTGCTTTTCCCACTGCTGGATCTCCAGCCCCCAGAAAACTGCCTGCCATAGAGACCAATGAGAATTCATGAATGGGCCGGGCATGGTGGTTCACGCCTGTAATCCCAGCACTTTAGGGGCTGAGGCTAGAGGATCACTAGAGGTCAGGAGTTCGAGAGCAGCCTGGCCAACATAATAAAACCCTGTCTCTACTAAAATACAAAAATTAGCCGGATGTGGTGGCGCATGCCTGTAATCCCAGCCACTTGGGGAGCCTGAGGCAGGAGAATCACTTGAACCCGGGAGGCAGAGGTTGCAGTGATCGGAGGTCGTGCCGCTGTACTCCAGCCTGGGCAACAGAGCAATACTCTGTCTCAAAAACAAACATTGGCCGGGCACGATGGCTCACGCCTGTAATCCCAGCACTTTGAGAGTCTAAAGCAGGTGGATCACAAGGTCAAGAGTTCGAGACCAGCCTGGTCAACATGGTGAAATCCCATCTCTACTAAGAATACGAAATTTAGCTAGGCATGGTGGCACATGCCTGTAATCCCACCTACTCAGGAGGCTGAGGCAGGAGAATTGCTTGAACCCGGGAGGCAGGGGTTGCAGTGAGCCGAGATCTCACCACTGCATTCCAACCTGGGTGACAGAGCAAGACTCCTCTCAAAAAAAACAAACAAACAACAAAATAAATGAAGAGTGGAGATCCCAGGCTGGTTTGGCTATGAGACCTCAGTAAGAGACAGCTTTCTCTTCCATTGTATGGAAAAATAGCCCCAATTGCTGCCTATGCTGTTATTAGGATTCAACAGGCTCCTGCCAGACAGGGCCTGGCACATACTAGGTTCTCCATAATAGTGAACTGCTCTTATTGTTAGTATTGCTGTGTGACCTGGGGTTAAACAGCTTGACTAATCTGTGCTCTGTTTCCCCATCTGTAAAACAGAGCTCTAACTCACAGGGCTGGCATGGGGACTCAATGACCTAACTAACCTATGATGTCTGGCACATGTCTGCAACATATGAAGCACTATGCTATGATGTCAAACACATATAGGGAAATGCCAGCCTTGTGGGTACAGACCTGAGAGAGGAGGACGTACGTTTTAGCAGCTGTACCACTCCCTGTGGCTCTCCTCACCACTCCCTGTGGTGGGCCTCTCCTCTCTAAAGCCTAGTGAGGACTAACTGAGCTGAGTGACAAGCGTTGGGTACCCAGGACCCTGGGGCCAGGCACAGAAGGGAGGTGACTGAAATTGTCCTTTTTCTTTCTTTTTTGGAGACAGTCTCACTCTGTCGCCCAGGCTGGAGTACAGTGGCGCCACCTTGGCTAACTGCAACCTCTGTCTCCCGGGTTCAAGAGATTCTTGTGCCTCAGTCTCCCGAGAAGCTGGGACTACAGACACACACTACCATGTCTAGCTACTTTTTGTATTTTTAGTAGAGACAGGGTTTCACCATGTTGGTCAGGCTGGTCTCCAACTCCTGACCTCAAGTGATCCGCCCACCTCAGCCTCCCAAAATGGTGGGATTACAGGTGTGAGTCACTGTGCCTGGCCTAAATTGTCCTTTTTCTTATTAGGCTCTTCCTGTCTCTGCACATGAACTATGAGCTCCTTGCAAGACAGGACCCTGCAGATAGGCCAAGGATGTGAACCAGGGCTACTCAATCTGGACACTATTGACATTTGGGGCTAGATAATTATCTGCTGTGTTGTGGGGCCTGTCCAATGCATAGGTGTAGGGTTTAAGCAGCATCCTGGCCTCTGCCCCCTATTAATAGATACCAGTAGCATCCCCTCTTCAAGTTATGACAGCCAAAAATGTCACCACTGGTGAACAGTGAACTGGTGAATGTGAATTGCATCTCAATACAATGTTTTTTTGAAAAACGTCTCCATGAATTGTCAGACGTCTCCTGATAGCCCCAGATGAAACACTGATGCAGACAAACAGGTCACAAAGAGGGAGGAAGGAATAAAGATGGCTATAGAAGACATGCACATAGGCTGGGCGCAGTGGTTCCCGCCCGTGAGCCCAGCACTTTGGGAGGCCAAGGTGGGTAGATCACCTGAGGTCAAGACTAGCCTGACCAACATGGAGAAACCCCAACTTTACTAAAAATATAAAATTAGCCTGGTGGTGCATGCCTGTAATCCCAGCTACTTGGGAGGCTGAAGCAGGAGAATCACTTGAACTTGGGAAGCAGAGGTTGCGGTGAGCTGAGATTGCGCCATTGCACTCCAGCCTAGGCAACAAGAGTGAAATGCTGTCTCGAAAAATAAATAAATAAATAAAATTAGCTGGGCCGGGCATGGTGGTGGGCTCCTGTAATCCCGCCTACTCAGGAGGCTGAGGCAGGAGACTCGCTTGAACCCGGGAGGCAGAGGTTGCAGTGAGCTGAGATATTGCGCCACTGCACTCCAGTCTGGGCAACAGACCGTGACCCCATCTCAAAAACAAACAAATGCCCCCAAAATAGCCAGGCATGGTGGCACATGCCTGTAATCCCAGTTACTCAGGAGGCTGAGGCATAAGAATCACTTGAACCTGCGAGCCAGAGGCTGCAGTCAAGGTCATGCCACTGCACTCCAGCCTGGACAGCAGAGCAAGACTCTGTCTCAAATAAATAAATAAACAAATAAATAAAAATTTTAATTAACTTTATTTTATAGAGATGAAGTCTCACTATATTGCCAAGGCTGGTCTCCAGTCTGGGCTCAAGCGATCCTTTTGCCTCGGCCTCCCAAAGTGCTGGGATTACAGGCCCTGAGCCACCACGCCCGGCCACTAAATTTTAATTTTAGAAAGGAAGAGGCAGCTGGGCACGAGGTGGCTCATGCCTGTAATTCCAGCACTTTGGGAGGCTAAGGCAGGTGGATCACTTCAGCCCAGGAGTTTGAGACCAGCCTGGGCGACATAGCAAAATCCCATCTCTAGAAAAAAATAGAAAAATTAGCCGGGCAAAGGGTACGCTCCTGTAGTCCTAGCTACTCAGGAGGCTGAGATGGGAGGATCTAGTGCGCCCAAGGAGGTTGAGGCTGCAGTGAGATATGATTGCACCACTGTACTCCAGCCTGAGAAGAGTGAGACCCTGTCTCACAAAAAAAAAAAAAAAGAAAGAAAGAAAATGTTAAAAAGAGCGCTCCCTGTGAGGTATCTAAACCTCATCACCCACTCTGCATAATTAGCTGCCATATCTTACTGATCTCACATGCCCACAGGTGGCCCAAATAGAATCTTCCTTGGCAAAATTCTTTTTGAGACAGAGTCTCACTCTATCACCGAGACTGGAGTGCAGTGGGGCGATCTTGGCTCACTGCAACCTCTACCTCCCGGGTTCAAGCGATTCTCCTGCCTCAGCCTTCTGAGTAGCTGGGGTTACAGGCACACGCCACCACGCCTGGCTAATTTTTGTATTTTAGTAGAGATGGGGCTTCACCATGTTGGCCAGGCTGGTCTCCATCTCCTGGTCTCAGGTGACCCGCCCTGCCCACCCCGCTCGGCCTCCCAAAGTGCTGGGATTACAAGTGTAAGCTGCCGCGCCCGGCCAGCAAAATTGTTTTTATTTTAACTTTATTTTATTTTTCTTCTTGGCAAAATATATAGCAGAGGTCTGTGAACCTTCTCTGTAAAGTATTTTACTGTCACTGCTCAGCTCTGCCAAGTAGCACAATAGCACTCATAGAGAATATGGAAACAAATGAACATGGCTGTTCTCCAACAAAACCTTACTTACTGGGACTGAAATTTGAATTTTCTATCATTTTTATGCACCAAAGGAAAGTTTTCTAGCCAGGTGCGGTGGCTTACAACTATAATCCCAGCACTTTGGGAGGCTGAGGCTGGAAAACTGCTTTAGCACAGAAGTTCAAGACCAGCCTGGGCAATGGAGCAAAACCCCATCTCTACAAAAAAAAAAAAAAAAAATTAGCTGGGCATGGGTGGTGTGCGACTGGAGTCCCAGCTACTAAGGAGACAGAGGTGAGGGGATCGCTTGAGCCCAGTAGGTGGAGGCTGTAGTGAGCTGTAACTGTGCCACTGCACTCCAGCTTGACTGACAAGAGTATGAGACCCTGTCTCAAAAAAAAAAAAAAAAAAAAAAAATTCACTCATCCACATTATCCAGCATTATCAGCACATCATGTGAGTGCCTGCTGTGTGCATGACCCACGCTGGGCAGTCTTGGAAACACATCTAGGACTGACACAGCACAGTTCCGCCCTTGTGGGCTCATAGTCCAATAGGGGACACAGACCTGTCCTCAGGCAGTGATGACCCAGAGTGAGCAGGGCTGGAATAAAGGAGTCCAGAGGAGACATCTGACCAGCCTGGGGGACATGGGGTAGTTTCAAGGGAGCCCAAGAAAGATCCCTAGGATGAGATTACATTTGAGCATAGACCTGAATGAAATTAGGAATGGAGCCATGTGGAGATTCCAATCAGAGCGAAAAGCAAAATGCAAAGATCATGGAAAGGGTGGCTTTGGGGCGTAGCAAGGAGGCCAGTGTGGAGGAGGTGGCAACAGGAACAGAGAGAGCGCCTTGTGGGCTGTGATGACAATTCGGGTCTCTACTCTGAGACTGAAGCTACTGGACAGTTCTGAGTGAAGGACGGACAGGATCTGGCTTAGGGTCCTCAGGATCCTCTGCCTGCTGCATGGACAATAAACAAGGAGACTGAAGGGAGACACTAGGAGTGCAATGAGGAGGTCACTGTAGGGGTCCAGGTGGAAGAAGGTGGTGTCTAGGATGGGCTGGGGACAGTGGGAATGGGGAGAAGTGGTCAGATTGGGCTATGTTTGAAAGGTCGAGGCTGGGCACAGTGGGTCACGCCTGCAATCCCAGCACTTTTGGAGGCTGAGGTGGGTGGATCACCTGAGGTCAGGATGAGACCAGCCTGGTCAACATGGTGAAACCTGCCTCTACTAAAAATACAAAAGTTAGCCGGGCATGGTAGCGCATTCCTGTAATCCCAGCTACTCGGGAGGCTGAGGCAGAAGAATCGCTTGAACCAGGGGGTGGAGGTTGAAGTGAGCGGAGATCGTGCCACGGTACTCCAGCCTGGGTGTCAGAGTGAGACTCCGTCTCCAAAAAAACAAAAACAAAAAAAAAGGTCAAGAGCCCTTGCTGATGGACAGGATGAGGGATATATAATTTGAGGAAAGAGCAGCCAAAGAAGACTCCAAGGATTTTTTGTTTTGTTTTGTTTTTTCCCTGACAGGTAAGACCACATGAATAGAATTAAGGGATATTTGCATTTTCTAATTTTTTTTTTTTTTTTTTTGAGGAGAGGGAGTGTGGCTCTGTCGCCCAGGCTGGAGCGCAGTGGCCAGATCTCAGCTCACTGCAAGCTCCACCTCCCAGGTTTACGCCATTCTCCTGCCTCAGCCTCCCAAGTAACTGGGACTACAGGCACCCGCCACCTCACCCGGCTAGTTGTTTTTTTTTTTTTTTTTTTTTTTTTTTTTGAGACGGAGTCTCGCGCTGTGTCACCCAGGCTGGAGTGCAGTGGCGGGATCTCGGCTCACTGCAAGCTCCGCCTCCCAGGTTCACGCCATTCTCCTGCCTCAGCCTCCGAGTAGCTGGGACTACAGGCGCCCACCACCACGCCCGGCTAGTTTTTTGTATTTTTAGTAGAGACGAGGTTTCACCATGTTAGCCAGGATGGTCTCGATCTCCTGACCTCGTGATCCACCCGCCTCGGCCTCCCAAAGTGCTGGGATTACAGGCTTGAGCCACCGCGCCCGGCCCTAGTTTTTTGTATTTTTTAGTAGAGACGGGGTTTCACCGTGTTAGCCAGGATGGTCTTGATCTCCTGACTTCGTGATTCACCCGTCTCGGCCTCCCAAAGTGCTGGGATTACAGGCTTGAGCCACCGCGCCCGGCCTAATTTTTTTTTTTTTTTTAAGAGTCTGGCTCTTGTTACCCAGGCTGGAGTGCAGTGGCATGATCTCGGCTCACTGCAACCTCCGCCTCCCGGGTTCAAGTAATTCTCCTGCCTCAGCCTCCCCAGTAACTAGGACTATAGGCACGCACCACCACACCCGGCTAATTTTGTATTTTTAGTAGAGACAGGGTTTGGCCATGTTGGCCAGGCTGGTCTCGAACTCCTGATCCACCTGCTTCAGCCTCCCAAAGTGCTGGGATTACAGGCATGAGCCACCGTGCCCGGCCTTGCATTTTCTAATTTTTTAAAAAGCACATTTACTTATTTATTTACTTTGAGGTGAGGTCTCACTACATTGCCCACACTAATCTCCAACTCCTGGACTCAAGATATCCTCCCACCTCAGCCTTCCGAGAAGCTGGGATTACAGTCCCACGCCACCACGCCCTGCTTGCATTTTTTAATTTCTCTGACCACTGTCACTCCAATTTAGTCAGGCCTCACTAGCCCCTAGGGTCTTTCCTGAGCCTAGGTTAACACTTGAGTTTCAAGAGAAACACCCTAGTCTCCAGGGTGAGTACTTACTAAATGAATTAGATGAGGATTAGAGTGGCCAAAGAATTCTGTTAAATCCCTGGATAAAATGAAATTAAGGGAGGGTCAGTATGGGGCCTTGTATTCTCCATTAAGAAAAAAAACAAGGGAGATTTGGTCATATTGATGCAATCCCCATTTTCGTAAAGTGGCCAGTGAAGCTGGCAGGTCTTATCTTTCCTTGGGCTGGGTGCAGTGGTTCACACCTGTAATCCCAGCACTTTGGGAGGCTGGGGGTGGGGGGCGGATCACCTGAGGTCAGGAGTTTGAGACCATCCTGACCAACATGGCAAAACCCTGTCTCTACTAAAAATACCAAAAAAATAGCTGGATGTGGTGGCACATGCCTGTAATCCAAGCTACGCGGGAGGCTGAGGCAGGAGAATCACTTGAACCAGGGAGACGGAGGTGGCAGTGAGCGGAGACCGCCCCTCTGCACTCCACCCTGGGCAACAGAGACTCTGTTTCAAAAAAAAAAAAAAATCATTTCCTTGGTGCGAGCTAGAGGGTGGAGGAAGAGGGAGCAAACTCAGGCCCTCCCCTGTGCCCCATGCAGAAAGACAGACTGTGGAGCCAAGGTGTAACCTGATAAGAAACTGGTTTAAGAAAGGTCACACAGGGTGTGCCCAGGAGGGCAGAGGCAGGCATTATCCATTCTCCCTGGTGACCTGGCCCCAGAGGCCTTTATCCTTTCAGTCTCCAAGGCAAGGATTTCCGAAGGTTTCAGGGAAAAATGCCCAAGCCCATCCCCCACGACTTGCAAAACTAGTCTTTTACATTCAAGAGCCCAAAACTTAGGTCAAGGGCAGGGGCAAGGGTTTCACAGACCTCTCTCCTGGTAGCCTTGGTGCTCCAGAGAAGAGATCAGCTCAGTGGACAAACATTTGGCCAACTCTTCACAATTGCCAGGGTGGGGAACCAGCTGAGTTGTCAACTGAGAAGCCACCAGACCTAATTAATTAACCAAGGTGCTGACGTGTCCACAGACACACATACGCACACCATCGGCTGCTGAATCTTGATGCAAATTAGTTAAATGGGGCCACCCGAGAAGGTCAGAACCCCAAGCACAGAATCTCACCCCTCCCCTTCTCCCCTGGGGTCGGTCAGTTTCCTTTGAATTCCGCCCTGACCACCCATTGCTCTCCTTTTCTTATACTAAGCAGGTCCTCCCGGCCCCCAGGCGTCCACTCCCCACACCGCCCTGGGCGTTCGGACTGGACGTTCTTCCCACCTCCTGGCTCAGACCGAGCGATTCCGCTCCAGGTAAAGCGGGATGACTGCCACCGATGCTGCTGTTATCGTGGCCATTTATTATTTTCCGGAGGAGGAGTTTTCCGCCTTCTCCCTTCTCCTCACCCCACCCGCGTGGGGCATTCCCGCAGCCGGCGATCGCCAAACAGTCCCTGATACTAGCGTCTGGGGACCAGAACGTCCCTCCAGCCGGCGCTGCAGGCGCGGTCCTGCCTCTTTCCGTTACTCCGGGCGTTGCACTGGGGTAGGCGTCCAGAGCTGGGGCCGGGGAGAGGGAACCTGCCGGCGACCCCCCACCACTCTGTACTCACCGAGGTCCGCGGCTACTGGCGCCCCCGCTTCCGCCGGCGTCCCAGCTGCAGAGGCCCGGGCAGGCCGCGAGCCGCGGAGCCTGGGTTCCGCCCGCGCCGCCGCTACTGCCCCACGTGGTCGCGGGCTGGCTCGCGGCTTTGCGGAGCACTTTGGTCCGATCTTCCTGCCTGCGAGTTAGGGGCGTCTGGGATGCCCATTTGCGGCAGGAAGAAACTGAGGCTCAGAGAGGGGAAGACTTCCTCCCTGTTGGGTTAAGGGCAGAGCTCGGTCTTTGCATCCCCATCCCCCTACACGTAGGCACTCCTACCCCTCGCTTCCAATGGGAACCCCCGCTCCTCTACAGGAAACCTGGAGATCATGGTTTCAGATGCCGCATACGAAGAAAGTAGCTGGGCTGGATCAGAGGCGGTCATTTTGTCCTCCAGTTCTCCCTGCAGTATCATTTTACAAAGGGGGAAACTGAGGCCTTGAGTGGGGAATATGAATCTCCCTATTCCAGGCCCAGTCAGAATTCACTTTCTCCATGCGGGGTCCTATTTACGCAGGGATCCTGTGGGCGTTTGCTTTCCACTAGATCACCAAGGCCTAGTGCCAGGTACACAATTTGATGCTTTGCAAATATCTGTTGAAAGAATATCAGGCACATAGTAGGTACTCAATAAATATTTGTGGACTTAACTATGAACGAGTAGGGGCTGTATTTATGAACAAAACAGACTCCCATCCTGCCTTCTAGAACCCATGTTCTAGTGGGGGTAGAAGGGACAGAATAGGGTAAAACGAGCAAATACGTAAACAAGATCCTTCAGGGTTTGATCAAAGTGATGTATGAAGAATAAAATAGGCCGGGCACGGTGGTTCACGCCTGTAATCCCAGCACTTTGGGAGGCTGAGGCGGGTGGATCACCTGAGGTCAGGAGTTGGAGACCAGCCTGGCCAACATGGTGAAACCCTGTCTCTACTAAAAATACAAAAATTAGCCGGGCGCCTGTAATCCCAGCTACTCCGGAGGCTCAGGCAGGAGAATCGCTTGAACCCGGAGGTGGAGGTTGCAGTGAGCTGAGATCGTGCCATTTGCACTCCAGCCTGGGCAACAAGAGTAAAACTCCATCTCAAAAAAAAAAAAAAAAAAGTAAAATAAGGGCAATGGGATAGTGGGTGGCTGGGTTCCATGGAACTTAAAATTGGGTGGTCTGAGGCTGAGTGCAGTGTCTCACATCTGTAATCTCAGCACTTTGGGACGCTGAAGCAGGAGGATCGCTTCAAGCCATGAGTTTCAGACCAACCAGGGCAACAAAGCAAGTCCCTGTCTCTATTAAAAACAAAATTTTTTTGAAAATTTAAAAATTACTTTATTTTAAAAAGGGTGATCAGAGGAGGCAGGATTGAAGAAACCACCTCAGATAACCCTCTAGTTCCAACCTGCCCTACCTCCTTTGACAGATGGAGAAGTGAGATCCAAGAGGGGACTGGGGACAGATGGAGGTCATGGAGTGTAATTTGCAAGGCCTTCAGCAGGGTGGGGCTACTTTAGATACTGTTGGTCAGGGCCCTCTGCTCTCAGGAGGACAATGGAGCCCTGACCTGAATAACAATGCAGAATTCCAAGAGATCAGCATCTGAAATCAGCATCTGGGCTGGGGACAGCTGGGGGAGAACAGATTCTGGCCCTGACCTCAGGGGGCTTGCATTGGGTGGGGGAGAGGACAGTCCACAAGCAGTTCTATACTGCCATGAGGTCGGTGACAGGAAGGAAAGAATACTCATCAGGGATTGAGGGTGGAGCAGGGTGTTGATGCCACTTCAAACAGTGAGCAGAGAGAAATGCTTAGGGGAGGGAAGTTCAAGGAGGCGGAGTGGAGGCAGGTGAACTGCTTGGCTATTTGGTTTTAATGGCGACTTCTGGTCTAGGAACAGAGTTGATGTGTATGATTACAGTCCTCCTCTGCTCAAAACCCTCCCAAGGCTCCAGTCTCAGGAACACCAAAAGACCTTAAAGCGATCAAAATATTGCTTGGATCTGCCCCCATTTTTTCACTGAACTCAATTCCCAACCCGTATTGCCTCTCCCTTTCCTTGTAATTCCTCAATGCCCAGGTCCACTGGCTGGCTTCCTTCCCTCCAACCTCAGATCCACCATGCCCTTTCCCAGCACAGGGGAGAAAATTGAATCCCTCAACCCCAGTAACCCTCTCCGCCTTTCCAGCTTTCTTTTGCTCCATGGCACTGGTCATCATCAAAGGCCATCTATATTTTACATAGTTATGTTTATAGTGTCTTCCCCCACCGTCTAAACTCCGTGCAGGCAAACGTCTGTTTGTTCCCTCCTGTATTCCCAGTGCTTCAAACAGAGTCTGGCGCACAGGAGGCACTCAGTGAATGCTTGCAAAATGAATTTTTATTGTAATGCATTAAATGAAATAGCCCAGATTACTATTAAGCACCTAATAACAAACGTGACCGACTATTTTCTCCCTTGGGGGTGTGTGTGGGCATCCCGTGTCTCAGTTTCACCCGCCCTAAAATGGGATCAGGGATAGCTGTTTCAATGCCTTGTGGGAATTCGGTGTGATTAAATTTGGTCACTAAGCCAAGCGCAGGGGGCACTGCCTAGATTGAGTTAGGCCGCCGGCAGGGCCCCAGCTGCGCGGCTCGGTCCCCTCCCATCAGGCCCCGCCCTGGTAGGCGGAGCCACGGGCCCGGCCAGCACGTGTAAGAGTTCGCAGTGGGTCGCCGCAGTCACTCACCTGAGCGCGCACGGTCCGCGCGTCCTCCGCTCGTGCGTCCTCCGCCCGCCCGCCTGCTCGCCCGCTCGCCCGGCCCGCGACTCATGTCCCGCCGCAAGGCCGGCAGCGCGCCCCGCCGAGTAGAGCCCGCGCCCGCAGCCAACCCAGACGACGAGATGGAAATGCAGGACCTCGTCATCGAACTCAAGCCCGAGCCAGACGCGCGGTCCCAACAGGCCCCAAGACTGGGGTCCTTCTCCCCGAAGGAGGTGTCCTCGGAGGGGCGGTTTGGCGGCGAACCCCACCACTCCTCTGGCCCCATGCCCGCCGGGGCCGCCCTTCTCGCCCTCGGCGCGCGGAACCCGTGGACTCTGTGGACACCGCTGACCCCGAACCTTCCCGGTGAGCGCCCCGGGCCCTGGGCCCACCCTCCCTTACCTTTGACCATCGGGTGGGACCCCTCCCTTTGGGCATGGGCCCCTCGCCCTGCCTTATCTCTTTCGCCCCGTCCTGCCCCCCAGGCTCCCTTCTGACCTTCGGTTTCCCCTCTCCTTCGGCACCCTCAGCCCCCATCCTGGCCCCACCCTACGCTCACCACCCGCTTCCTCCCTGCAGACCGCCAGCCCTGGACCGACAAACACCCAGATCTGTTGACCTGCGGCCGCTGCCTGCAGACCTTCCCGTTGGAGGCCATCACTGCCTTCATGGACCACAAGAAGCTGGGCTGTCAGCTCTTCAGAGGCCCCAGCCGCGGCCAGGGCTCAGGTGAGTAAAGCCGGGTGCAGTCCCCCTCTCAAGTTCAAGGGCTGGGCTTCCTGCTGGAGAGGGACTGGGCTGGACGGCAGGGCACTGAGCACTACTTCCCCTTTCTCGCTTCCCATCGGGTGCAGCCTAGGCGTGGCCAGGGCCTGCCCGTCCTGGGGCAGGGACTAGTGGTGGTGGTGGGAAGGCGGGGGCAAGGGTGGTTGGGCAGGGAAGGAGGGCCGCCTACAGGGTGTGGCCAGCCCCAGAAGACTAGCCCGGGATTTTGCCCCCCACACACACACCCCAACCTGGTTTCACTTCTCCTTCCCCTTGGCCAGAAATAACTGGCCAGGTGGCTGGACCAGGGTGGCAGTAGGGGGGGACCTCTGGGGAGGGCAGTGGCCGGGGGGATGGGGAGTGGAGGCCAGCTGGAATGGGGAGGTTGCCACCTCCTCCTGTCTGTCAATTCTGATTGAGGTGCTAGTACAGCTAACTGTTCCGAGCCAGGGAAGGGGCTTCTGGCTTCCCTTGGTGATGGAATCTCCCAGCACTGCATGGTGGGAATCCCCTGGTTTGAGCGAGCTCCCCGGGGCTGGACACCAGGGTTCCTCCTCTTGGGAGGGAATTAAAATCCTTCACGTGGCACTTGACCCTTGGTGAGCTTTTGGTCAGTGTTGGCTGCAGGGCTTAATCCAAACCTAATTTCCAGCCCCCACCCCTTGCCCTCCTGAGACTTTTGAGAAGGAATTATTTAGGGTTGGGCCAGGGAGGGTCTGGTGGTGGGAAAGAGGAGGGGCTTGTGACTGATTGAATCGGCTTTAGAGTTGGAGCATGGAGAGTGGCCTGGCGAGTGAGCGAGGAGGGAGCGAGGGTCTGTGATAGAATTGCTGGAACAAAACACTGCAGGGCTTGGAGAATCGTGGGCACCTTGGTTTCACAGGCTCTGCAGTTTGAGCGCTTATGTGGACCTAAGCTCTCAACCATTCCCCAAGTGAGGTCACAACCACTCTTGAAAGGGAGGGGATCTCTAGGGTCCCTGAATTCTAGCAACTGAGGCACATAGAGGACTATGTCTTGCCCAAGGTCACACAACTAGGGAGCAGAGAAGTCTGAATTTGAGTGCAGGCCAGGCCTGTGTTCTTGACCCGGGACTGGTTGTATCACAAAGGTTGTCTCATCCAAGACTCTAGAATTTGAAAAATGGAAAGGCTAGTTCAGTTAGGAAGTGTCCTCTGAGAGTACCCCGAAGGTCCAGATAAAAATCCAAGTTCAGGTTTGGGGGCTCTCAATTTGAGATCCATGTAGAGGGTGGGGAACCCAGGTCACTACCACCTGTTTACTATGTGGCCACTAAGCTTTCTCTGTAGCTATCCCCATTATTATTATTATTATTATTTTGAGGCGGAGTCTTACTCTGTCACTCATGCTGGAGGCTGTGGCACAATCTCAGCTCACTGCAACCTCCGCCTCCCAGGTTCAAGTGATTCGGCCTCAGCCCTCCAGGTAGCTGGGACTACAGGCGTGTACCACCATGGCTGGCGAGTTTTTGTATTTTTGGTAGAGACAGGGTTTCACCATGTTGACCAGGCTTAGTGTGTCAAAATCCTGACCTCAGGTGATCCGCCTGTCTCGGCCTCCTGAAGTGCTGGAATTACAGGCATGAGCCACCACGCCCAGCTATCTCAATTACTTTAAAAATTATTTTTATTAAACCAAAATTCCTTTTTTTTTTTTTTTTTTTGAGACAGAATCTTGCTTTTGTCACCCAGGCTGGAGTGCAGTGGTAGGATCTTGGCTCACTGCAACCTCTGCCTCTTGGGTTCAAGCGATTCTCCTGCCTTAACCTCCCAAGTGGCTGGGATTACAGGTGCCCGTCACCACGCCTGGCTATTTTGTATTTTTAGTAGAGACAGGGTTTCATCGTGTTGGCCAGGCTGATTTCAAACCCCTGACCTCAAGAGATCCACCCGCTTCAGCCTCCCAAAGTGCTGGGATTACAGATGTGAGCCACTGCCCCCGGCCTAAACCAAAAATCTTATTAAAAAACCTCTGTTCCCAGCTGGACATGGCGGCTCATGCCTGTAATCCCAGCACTTTGAGGGGCTGGGGTGAAAGGATTACTTCAGGCCGTAAGTTCAAGAATAGCCTGGGCAACGTGGCAGAGCCCCGTCTCTTTAAAAAATGCTAAATTAAAAATTTAAAGCAAATAAAAGCAAGCCTCTGTTCTGCCCTCTCCCCCTCCCCCAGCAGTCTGGATTGAAATCCCAGCTTTACCCCTTCCAAGCTGTGCCGCCCTGGGAAAATGCCTCTGTGCCTCAGTTTTCCTGTCTGGAAAACGGTGATCTTATTTTCCTGTCCTGAGGGAAAGCTGGGCTATGAGCCATGGCTCAGCACCTAGCATGTAGGAAGCGCTCACTGAATTAACGTAACTTTTTTTTTGAGACGGAGTGTCACTCTGTCGCCTGGGCTGGAGTGCAGTGGCGCAATCTCAGCTCACTGCAAGCTCCGCCTCCTGGGTTCACGCCATTCTCCTGCCTCAGCCTCCCAAGTAGCTGGGACTACAGGCCCGGCTAATTTTTTGTACTTTTAGTAGAGACGGGGTTTCACCATGTTAGCCAGGATGGTCTTGATCTCCTGACCTCGTGATCCGCTTGCCTCGGCCTCCCAAAGTATTGGGATTACAGGCTTGAACCACCGCGCCCGGCCAACCTAACTTTTCAAAAGGTTTTCAAACACATGGCCTAGCGCAGTGGCTCACGCCTGTAATCCCAGCACTTTGGGAGGCCAAGGTGGGAGGATCACTTGAGGCGGAGAGTTTGAGACCAGCCTGGCCAATATGGTGAAACCCCATCTCTACTAAAAATACAAAAATTAGCCAGGTGTGGTGGTGGGCACCTGTAATCCCAACTACTCGGGAGGCTGAGGCATGAGAATAGTTTGAGTCCAGGAGGTGGAGGTTGCAGTGAGCCGAAATTGCACTACTGCACCCTAGTCTGGGTGACAGAGTGAGACTGTCTTAAAAAAAATGGTTTTCCCATCCTGGCTAACACGTTGAAACCCTGTCTCTAATAAAAATACAAAAATTAGCCGGGCATGGTGGCGGGCGCCTGTAATCCCAGCTACTCAGAAGGCCGAGGTGGGAGAATAGCATGAACCCAGGAGGCAGAGCTTGCATTGAGCCATTGCACTCCAGCCCAGGTGACAGAGCGAGACTGTCTCCAAAAAAAAAAAAATGGTTTTCAAACACAAAGCCTCAGGTACTCAGCACCCACTCCACAGATTTTTCGTGTCCACTCCTCCTCTGAGCATCAGCTTCCTGGTCCTTCCGGAGTGTGTGTGTCTTGTTACTGCCAAGTCCTTGGCCCCTGCAGGAGTGCCTGTCCCACAGAAGGTGTCCAGCTGGCAGCTGTGAACTGCAACCCCCATGACTCCTTCCTCTCCGCACTAACACTCTGCCTCTTTTTCTTACCAGAACGAGAGGAGCTAAAGGCCTTGAGCTGCCTGCGCTGTGGCAAACAGTTCACAGTGGCCTGGAAGCTGCTGCGTCACGCCCAGTGGGACCATGGACTGTCCATCTACCAGACAGAATCAGAGGCCCCAGAGGCCCCGCTCCTGGGCCTGGCCGAGGTGGCTGCAGCCGTGTCGGCAGTGGTGGGGCCAGCAGCTGAGGCCAAGAGCCCCCGTGCAAGTGGCAGCGGCCTCACCCGGCGGAGCCCCACCTGTCCCGTGTGCAAGAAGACCCTCAGCTCCTTCAGCAACCTCAAGGTGCACATGCGCTCGCACACAGGCGAGCGGCCCTATGCATGCGACCAGTGTCCCTATGCCTGCGCCCAAAGCAGCAAGCTCAACCGCCACAAGAAGACCCACCGGCAGGTGCCGCCCCAGAGTCCCATCATGGCCGACACCAGCCAGGAGCAGGCCTCTGCGGCCCCTCCGGAGCCGGCTGCCCATGCCGCTGCTCCCGCCAGCACCCTCCCATGCAGCGGTGGTGAGGGGGCTGGAGCCGCCGCCACAGCAGGTGTCCAAGAACCCGGGGCTCCTGGCAGTGGGGCTCAAGCCGGCCCTGGTGGAGACACTTGGGGAGCCATCACCGCAGAACAGAGAACTGACCCTGCAAACAGCCAGAAGGCATCACCCAAAAAGATGCCCAAGTCAGGGGGCAAGAGCCGTGGGCCCGGGGGCAGCTGCGAGTTCTGTGGGAAGCATTTTACCAACAGCAGCAACCTGACGGTGCATCGGCGCTCGCACACCGGGGAGCGCCCCTACACCTGTGAGCTCTGCAACTACGCCTGCGCCCAGAGCAGCAAGCTCAACCGCCACCGCCGCATGCACGGCATGACGCCTGGCAGCACCCGCTTCGAGTGCCCTCACTGCCATGTGCCCTTCGGCCTGCGAGCCACCCTGGACAAACACCTCCGGCAGAAGCACCCTGAGGCGGCCGGGGAGGCCTGAGCCCAGGAAAGGCCGCCACTGTCCCTGGCACCGCCACCAACACCTGTTGACCTCCTCGTTTTTGCCCCCTTTTCCAAGTAAATTTCCCCTTTTATTTACACCCGTTTGGACTCTGGCTTTCTTGGGGTGCTGAGGTGGGGCAGGAGGCTTCCCCTCCTTGGGATGGACGGCTGGACAGACCGGTTTGGAGTGAGGGGGTGAGCGAACGGCCAGCCCCCAGTGCCTGCGGCGCCACAGGATTGGCACAGAAAGCCGCACTCCCAGTTCCTGGTGCGGGCGAGGCCAGGGCAGGGGCCAAGGCGAGGGCGGGGAGAGGCCTGGACCTGTCGCCAGAGGCCCCAGGCAAAGGGGCCCATGTGGGACATGCTGGGCCGACACCCTGTGTCCACACCTGCGGGCAGGTCTGGGGCCTCTCCCTTGGGACTGTGCCCTGGCCTGAGCAGGCCTCACTGAGCCATGGCAGGTTCTGATGAACAGGGGCCTGCCACTTAGCCATCAGATGTGGGCAAGATGTGCCACACAGGAAGCAATGGCACCTGGCCGGTAAACCAAAGCGCCCTCCCAGCTGGCTCTGCTGGCCAGTGGGCCCTGGGGTGGAAGAGCCCTGCACCAACCACACAGATGACACTGAGGCAGGTGACAGGAATTAAATAACTTTTGACTTTATTTCACTAGAGATAAAACCAGCAGCATCACAGCTTAAGCCCCTTACCCCACCCCCTTGTCCTCCCCACCCCTCCCTCTTCTGCCTAATGTCGGTAATGGGGGCTTCGGGATCGGGACCTTGAGCGCCTGGAAAGAGAAAGGGAGGGCCGTGAGAATGGGGTGTACACACATCAACACAGCTGGGGCCATGGAGGCTTCAGTGATCGGGGCACTTGTCTGTAGAGGAAGGGATGTTCCCCAAGGGATGAGACCAGCCCCTCCAACTGGAGGTGGGTACAGGGTGAGGCTGGAGGAATGAGAGCCAGGACCTCCCATCAAAGGACAAGTGTCACTTCCCAGAAAGTGGAGGGTCATGGGCTTCCTTACCTTCGAGAAGAGCTGTATTCTCGACCTGGAAAGAAAAGAGCAGATGAAGAGCAGCAAACATCCAGGGTCAGGGCCTCTTCCTTGACCTGGGGTGAGGTCCTCAAAACTGAACTTCAGGGGTTGTCTCCAAATGAGGGGACATTTCCAGAGAGTCCAGTGGCTGCGATTTGTGCCCCTCACCAGCCCATGCCGGAATGAGCACTTCTAATTTCTGCAGTCACCTTGTGACCAAAGCAATGTGTGTGTACGCGTGTGTGTCTTAAGAGCTTTCATTTCTGGAAGGCTAATGTGGAACTATTTTTTTTTTGTAACCCTGCCTGACACTTTTCTTTAAAGCCCCAGAGCCCTCCAGCCAGGTGGGGACACTCACTGTATCGGGGGGAGGGTGAGCGACTCTGCCGGCTGTACTGGCGTTCCCACTCTTCTCTCTCCTTCTCTCGGCGTTCCCGCTCCCTGCAAAGGCATGGCGTTAGCATCTGGCCGAGAACACTGGACACACTGAACTCAGGGAGGGCGGGTGCTTCCGACACCCTACTCTGAGAAAGACAATAAACCAAGGGGGCCGGTACTGCCACCAATCCCTGCTTGGAAAGGGGGCCCGAGGTTCAGAGGGACCCGAGCTGGCGGAGCTGACTGGAATCCCAGCCCCCTTCCTAGGAAAGCCTTGTGAAGAGAAGCAGGATAGTTCCATCATTTCCTGCCGCACTGGGGCACCTGCACACACTGAGGGTTGAAATGGTCTCCGTCACAGTGGCCAGGCTTGGCAACCCAATGGCTACATCTACTGGGTGCCTTCTCCGTGCCTGGCCTTGATCTTGTCAAATCCCCCCAACAGCCTGTGAGGTGGGACAATGACTCTGTCTCCACTTAGGAGATGAACAAACAGGCTGGGACAGGAGAAAGACCCATGGCAGTGGGTGGATGGGTAAGGGGTATCAGGAACAGCTTGCCAGGCCAACAGAACAGCAAAGGTGACTGGCACTTGGAGGCTGGAAGAGCTGGGACGAGGTTGCGGTGGCGGGAGGCAGGCCGAAATGGAGGGAGGAAATTCAGGAGGAGAGAAGCGGTGGGGCACAGCCCTGAGGGCCAGGCAGGGCTCTGCCTTTCATCCACCCACAGGGAGCTGGGCAGGGCTCGAGCCAAGAGCCCGTGGTGGGAAGGCCAGGAAGCCCAGGAGCAGGAGGTGTGGCTATGGGACAGGGAGGGGCAAGGTCTTACTTCATCCGGATCTTGCGGGCCATGGCTCGAAGCTCGTCTTCCCGCTCCTGCAGCAGACAGGGCTATGAGGACGTGGCCAGGCCAGCACCCACCCACCAGCCCAGCCCTCCCTTCCCCACTTCACCTGCCGCTCATGCTCCTGCTGGATCATCTTCTCCTGTGCCGCCTTCTTATCCGCCTTGACTGTAGGGAGGAAGATACACGGTGGCTGAGGGGTGCCCTTAAGAGCCCCGCTCTCTTTTTTTTTTTTGAGATGGACTCTCCCTCTGTCGCCCAGGCTGCGATCTCAGGTCACTGCAAGCTCCGCCTCCTGGGTTCACACCATTTTCCTGCCTCAGCCTCCCCAGTAGCTGGGATTACAGGAGCCCGCCACCATGCCTGGCTAATTTTTTGTATTTTTAGTAGAGACAGGGTTTCACCGTGTTAGCCAGGATGGTCTCGATCTCCTGACTTCGTGATTCACCCACCTTGGCCTCCCAAAGTACTGGGATTATAGGCGTGAGCCCACCGCGCCCGGCAAGAGCCCCACTCTCTAAAACGAGGAAGCTGAGCTCAGACAGGTCAACCTGACTGCAAAGGCCTCAGCATAGCGGCAGCGTAACTGATGCAAACCCACTCCTCCCCAGAGCACCTCCGCGCCTGCGCAGACTCTCCAGGGAAGGGCCAGGCCTCCCGAGGTGGTGCTGGGTCTCCTTGCTCCCACTGCCAAGGGGAAGAGCTGTGAAACCCTGGAGGGACGGGGCAGAACATACACTGCCTGTTCAGCGCCTTCTGCATCCTCAGTTTCAGCTTCTCCTGAGGCGTCAGCTTGGGCTGGGGAGGGGGGAGAAGAGGTGGGAGAGGGGGTGGGTGTCCCAGAGCTCCCACAACCCACCTCAGCCAAGAGCCTGGGGCTTTTGGGGCGGGGGGGGGAACGACGTGGGGAGGAGGGGCAGGCTGTGGACAGCCCTGAAGCTCCCAGAGGCTCAGTGACAGATGGAGCCCCAGTGTACAGTGAGGAGGGAAGAGGGATATGGTTCTCATGGGGGCAGACCCTTCCCCCGCTCCCCTCCCAGTCCCTGGGGCTGGATCTCCCAGCCCACCCGGGCCCCCCTGCAGGCCCACCAGGCCCAGCTCTTGGGCACTGCTGCTGACGGGAATTAGACGGGCGAGTTCCAAATTCTTACTGACTTTGGCAGCTCCTGTCTCTTTACCAGCGGCAGGTTCGGTCCTGGGTGGGGGCAGGGCCAGAGGACATGGTTGGGAGGGGGAAAGGACAGCTGCCACCTCTGACCCCAGCCTCAGCACTGCCCTCAGATCAGGTGGCCACGGCATGGGCCTTCTGAGGCCCCAGGGTGCAACCATGTCCCTCTCAGACCCCACAGAACCTGTAAGACTGGGCCCTGTTCCCTTCTGACCCTCATCAAGGACAAGGTTCTGACTGTGCAGATCCTCTAGGATTTGGTGTGTCCTCCTCAGACCCCCCAGGCCAGGGCTGTGTCCCCCTGAAATCCACCCTCCCAGGCCAGGGCCATACCCCGGCCCCCGGACCTCCTGGGGTAGGGCTGTTTCCCCAAAAAGAAAACGGTGACGTTCGCCCTCCCCACCTGAGGTTGGCAGCCCTCTTCCTCCAGACCCGCCCTGCTCACTTTTTCAGCTTCTCGCCCACAGCAGGGGACGCGGCCGGCCTGGTCAGCTTCTCTCTTGCGGGTGATGGCGAGGGGCTCTGGCTGCGGCTGCGGCTGCGGCTGCGGCTACGGCTCTGGCTGGGGCTGGGGCTGTGGCTGCGGCTGTGAGTCAGGCTGCGACTGCGGGACGGACTGAGGGACCAGCTGCTGCGGCTGCGGCTACTGCTGTGGTGCCTGAGGCCCCGGCCACCCCGCCTGTAGCGGTCCCCTGAGTGGGAGCGGCTCCTGGGGATGCAGCAGGGCGGGAGGACTGTGAGGCTCCAGGGACCCCAACCGCACCCCACCCTGGCTTCAGATCCACAGTCCTCCTTCCTGCAAGGCCCGGGGTGACGGGCTTGACTCTCCTCTCCTGCTACTCTCTCTCAGAAATGTCCCGAAGCGGCACTCTGGCCTCCCTCTGGCTACAGAGATGGCGTTCTAGATACACTCAGCCTAAGGGCAGTCCTGCCATCATGAGCCCTGCCTGGCCCGTGTCACCTCTCCCTCACTAGATACCCACTTGCCAACTTCTCGGGAGGGGAGCTCTGGGAGGGATGGCTGGCTCCCCCTTTATGAGCCGTGTCCAGCTCAGGCACAATGGTGTTCCACGGTGACCTCATCTACACCCTCACCCACCTCCTCATCCTGCTTGTGTCCAGGGTCTTGACAGCAGTGGGGACCATCCCTTGTCCTCCACCATTCTCAGCACAGACCCACAAGTTCCAATCTGGGGATGTGGAACCCCATCCTCTCGCTGCTCCGGACACTCTCAGGCTGGCATGCAAGATGTGCCCAGGTCCCACCTGCCCTCCAAGTCTTTCTCCTGTCATTGCTCTGGGTAAGCTACAAGGAATATATGACCCGGAAGCCAATTCTGGGCCACACACTAACTCTGCTTGGGCTCTCTTTTTTTTTTTTTTTTTTTTTTTGAGATGGAGTCTGTCACCCAGGCTAGAGTGCAGTGGTACAACAGCTCGGCTCACCGCAACTTCTGCCTCCTGGGTTCAAGCAATTCTCCTGCCTCAGCCTCCCGAGTAGCTGAGATTACAGACGTGCACCACCATGCCCGGCTAATTTTTGAATGAAATTTTTATAAAATTAAAATTTGTTGTCATTATTAAGAAAACAAGGGCCAGGAGCGGTGGCTCACGCCTGTAATCCCAGCACTTTGGGAGGCCAAGGTGGGTGGATCACAAGGTCAGGAGTTCAAGACCAGCCCGGCCAACATAGTGAAACCCAGTCTCTACTAGAAATACAAAAATTAGCTGGGCGTGGTGGTGTGCGCCTGTAATTCCAGCTACTTGGGAGGCTGCGGCAGGAGAATCACTTGAACCCAAGAGGTGGAGGTTGCAGTGAGCCGAGATCGCGCCACTGCACTCCAGCCTGGGTAACACAGCAAGACTCTGTCTCAAAACAACGGAAAGGGCCGGGCGCGGTGGCTCAAGCCTGTAATCCCAGCACTTTGGGAGGCCGAGACGGGTGGATCATGAGGTCAGGAGATCGAGACCATCCTGGCTAACACGGTGAAACCCCGTCTCTACTAAAAAATACAAAAAACTAGCCGGGCGAGGTGGCGGGCGCCTGTAGCCCCAGCTACCCGGGAGGCTGAGGCAGGAGAATGGCATGAACCCGGGAGGTGGAGCTTGCAGTGAGCCGAGATCTGGCCACTGCACTCCAGCCTGGGTGACAGAGCAAGACTCCGTCTCAAAAAAAAAAAAACAAAAAAAAAACAAAAAAAACAAAGGAAAGAAAACAAGAGCTATCCTCTAAAAATCCAGACCCTCAACTTCTCCTGAGAACTAGAAAGACTAGGTGACACTAGACCTGCTGCTGAGCGGTCAACGCCCCCACTGGAGGGAACACGTGCTTGCCAGGTCAGCAGGATCTCTACCTGGCCCCTCTACTTTACCTGCCAGACCCTACAGGCAGCTGACATGGTGATCAGTGCTACAATAATGCAAGTAATGATGCTGACGATATTAACGGCACTTAGACAGCACCAGCCCTGTCCTAAACACCTTACATGGGTTTACCTGTTACACCTCTAACAGCCCAGAGAAGCGGATGCTATTATTGCAATTTTACAGAAGCAGAGGCCCAGGGACTCTACACTTGGGCAGGTGCCCTGCAGGCTATGCTCCCACCGACCCAGCGTCGCTGCCCTTCCAAGAGCAGTCCTGACCCCAACAGGCAAGGAGACCGGAAGGGGGTGGACCAGTCTCCAGGTGACTTTTATTTTCTAAACCATCCCTAGAGCTGGCCTCTCTCATCGTGTGTTCTCCAAAATGAAATGTCTTTTTTTTTGCCTTGAGACGCAGTCTCATTCTGTAGCCCAAGTTGGGGTGCAGTGGCACAATCTTAGCTCACTGCAACCTCCGCTTGCGGGGTTCAAGCAATTCTTGTGCCTCAGCCTCCTACATAGCTGGGACTACAGGCGCACGCCACCATGCCCAGCTATTTTTTTTTTTTTTTTTGAGACGGAGTCTCACTCTGTCACCAGGCTGAAGTGCAGTAGCACGATCTCAGCTCATTGCAACCTCTGCTTCCTGGGTTCAAAGTTCTGGGATTACAGGCGTGAAACACCGCGCCTAGCCTAATTTTTTCTATTTTAGTAGAGACGGGTTTTCACCATGTTGCCCAGGGTGGTCTCGAACTCCTGAGCTCAGGAGATCTGTCTGCCTCAGCCTCCCAAAGTGCTGGGATTACAGGTGTGAGCCACCGCGCCAGGCCAATGAGCTGTCTTGATTTTTTCCACCCGCTTCCCCACCCGCTCCTGGCCACACAGGAACGCACCCCCACCAAGGGGTTTCCCAGCCCTCAAGACCTGGACCCGTCCCTTCAAGCTACAGAATACCCTGGAGCGTCCATGCGCTTCTATTCCCCTCGACCTGGAACCCCTGACAGCAAAGACAGTCTCCTGAGGAGAGAGAGAGATGCAGTCTCCTCTCTACACCCTGCTGTGGAAAACGGGCTGGGCTCCACCTCCACTGCCACCACGATGCGTACGCAAACACCCATGCCTTGCCCTTTCCAACCAAGGGCTTCCTGCCGAAGAGCAGTGGCCTGTGCCTGTCACCTCAGATGGGGTGTTCTCTGAGCCAGGTGGCCAGGTTTCCTCCCTCTGAGCACCTTCTCCCCAAGTTCGAAGCCCGCGCCCCCCAGCCTCTCCCGCCCACGCCCAGCCGCACATACCTGCTTCTGCGCCGGGGCCCGTAACCACCACGCCGGGCGGGCGAGCGGGAGTAGCGGTGTCCGTCTCGGGAGCCCCCACCTGAGTGCCGGCGGCCACGGCTACGGGACCGGGAGTAGCGCCGGGAGCGGGAACGGGAGCGGGACCAGGAGCGGGACCGGGAGCGCGCGTGGCGGCCGGAACGGTAGTAGCCCCCGCCACGGCGTGAGCGGGAGCTGGAGCGAGAGCTGGAGCGGGAGCTGGAGGTCCTCGAGGCGGAAGAGGAGGAGGAGGAGGAGGAGGAGCGGCGGCTGCAGGCGGGGCACGGAGGGCCGGTCAGCGCAGGCCTGAGCCGCGGCCCCCCTCTGCCCCGGGTCCCCCCCATGGTGACCGGGGCGTAGGGCGGGCGGCGTGAGCGTTACCGACCGGGCGCTGGCATTACGTCCTGGGGCGGGGCCGCCAGGCTGGGGAGGTGCGGGGGGCTTCCCTGTGGCGACCCCTGATGCGGCTGCGGCAGCAGCAGCTGCGGCTGCCTCCTCATCGCTGCCTCCAAAACTGGTGATGAACGTGATCTTCTCCTCGCGGCCCGGGGTCGGGGAGCGGGAGCGGGAGCGGGACTCCGAGCTGGACTCTGACGGTGACCTACGGGTAGGGAGGAGGAGGCTCACTAGCCCAGGTTCCCGGAGCCTCTCCGGGAACAGCACACACAGCAGAGCAACAGCAGCGCCAGCGTGGGCCAGAGCGACCCGGGAAGCCAGGCGGGTGGATGGAGCCTGGAGGGCACTGAAGACCCAGCTCTGGACAAGGACTTGACTCACAACCATGCAGCCTTTGCTAAATAACCAGGAAGGACAATGACAGACAACTGCTCTGATTTTATGTGGCTATGAAAAATGGATGAGCAGGCCAGGCGTGGTGGCTCACACCTGTAATCCCAGCATTCTCGGAGGCCCAGGCAGGCGGATCACTTGAGACCAGGAGTTTGAGACCAGCCCGGCCAACAAGGTGAAACCCCGTCTCTACAAAAAACACAAAAAAATTAGCCGGGCATGGTGGCACGCACCTGTAATTCCAGCTACTCAGGAGGCTGAGGGCACGATAACTGCTTGAACCTGGGAGGCAGAGGTTGCAGTGAGTCCAGATCACACTACTGCCCACCAGCCTGGGCAACACAGCGAGACTCCGTCCCCCCTCAAAAAAAAAGATAAGCAGATCTCTGCACAAAACACAGAAAAGTTTTACTCAAAAGAAACATGGATAATCTGGGAGGAAAAAGCGAGTTCTAAAACACTGAGTGTGGTGCAATTCCATTTTAGTAAAATAAAAAAAGTGGCCAGGTGTGGTGGCTCACGCCTGTAATCCCAGCACTTTGGGAAGCCCAGGTGGGAGGACTGCTTGAGACCAGGAGTTCAAAACCAGCCTGGTCAGACCCTATCTCAATTTTTTTTAAGAAAAAAAAAAAAAAGTTTTTTAATACATAAAATTTTAAAAATAAAAAGAAGGTACCTGATATCCAACACTCCCATGTATGGAGCACTAACCTACACCTTTTATTTCCCCAGAAGCCATTCACACCTTATCTAATCTCGACCCACAGCCCCATGAGGAAGATCCCATTCCCACCCCCATTCCAAAGAGGGAACTGGGCTTCAGAGAGCTATAGAGCTTGGATGAGGGGGACTGGGATCACACTGAGCTTGGTCCCTCTCAAAATCCCTGCTCCAATCACTCTTTCACCCACGAGACAAGCACCTGTGCCCAGCGGTGCTACTGAGTGCCCGTTATTTCCCACTGGCCACTTCTGGAAATTGAGATTAAAGTGACTTGATTTCTCAGTCACACTGTTTTGCCATATTTGATCATTTTTTACCATAAGACTGCGTTGTATTTAAATCAGAAAAATAGGGCCGGGCACGGTGGCTCAAGCCTGTAATCCCAGCACGTTGGGAGGCCGAGACGGGCGGATCACGAGGTCAGGAGATCGAGACCACCCTGGCTAACACGGTGAAACCCCATCTCTACTAAAAAATACAAAAAACTAGCCGGGCGAGGTGGCAGGCGCCTGTAGTCCCAGCTACTTGGGAGGCTGAGGCAGGAGAATGGCGTAAACCTGGGAGGTGGAGCTTGCAGTGAGCCGACTTCACGCCACTGCACTCTAGCCTGGGTGACAGAGCAAGACTCCGTCTCAAAAAAAAAAAAAATTTAAAAATAAATAAATAAATAAATCAGAAAAATAAAATAAAGAAGCTTCAAAATATAAAGAAAATTTTATTGGCCGGGCGCGGGGCTCACGCCTGTAATCCCAGCACTTTGGGAGGCCGAGACGGGCGGATCACGAGGTCAGGAGATCGAGACCACCCTGGCTAACACGGTGAAACCCCATCTCTACTAAAAAATACAAAAAACTAGCCGGGCGAGGTGGCAGGCGCCTGTAGTCCCAGCTACTTGGGAGGCTGAGGCAGGAGAATGGCGTAAACCTGGGACGTGGAGCTTGCAGTGAGCCGACTTCGCGCCACTGCACTCTAGCCTGGGTGACAGAGCAAGACTCCGTCTCAAAAAAAAAAAAATTTAAAAATAAATAAATAAATAAATCAGAAAAATAAAATAAAGAAGCTTCAAAATATAAAGAAAATTTTATTGGCCGGGCGCGGGGCTCACGCTTGTAATCCCAGTACTTTGGGAGGCCGAGGCGGGCAGATCACGAGGTCAGGAGATCGAGACCATCCTGGCTAACAACACGGTGAAACCCCGTCTCTACTAAAAGTACAAAAAATTAGCTGGGCCTGGTGGCGGGCACCTGTAGTCCCAGAGAATGGTGTGAACCCGGGAGGCGGAGCTTGCAGTGAGTCGAGATCGGGCCACTGCACTCCAGCCTGGGTGACAGAGCGAGACTCCATCTCAAAAAAAAAAAAAAAAGCAAAATTTTATTTAAAACTGGGAAAACAAGACAGTGATCTGGAAAACACAAAAATGATTTAGACCCAGAACATATCATGCAGTCTGTGGTCTTGGGGTGGCCTAGTAGGGTGAACCTCCCATTCCCTCCTCAGCGCCCCTGTCCCCATCAGGGAGCTCCCTGTCTGCTACTCCCTGGTCCTCCGGAGGAACTTACCGCTTATAGGGGTCATAGGTGGGGCTGTCTCGGCGGGCATAGCTAGAGAGAAGAATGGGGTGGGACAAGTTGGGGCTTAAGATCTCAGTGGCCATGAATTTGGGATAAGTCCCCCAACCTGAGGACCCAAAGCTAGGCACCTGGCACAGTGAGGGGGCTGCTGACCAGGTTGGGGGCCTTCCCTTGATTCCTCCACCCACCCCCACCTCAGATCTGTCCAAAGCATGAACTTAGGCCCCACCCCACAATGTCCTAGACCCATGATGACTCTGAGGAACTTGGACTTCAGCAACCCTGGTTCTGCTTGGCCTCCTGACCCTAGAATGAAAGCATCCCTCCTCCCAATCCTCGTCTCTGGCTCTCACTGGGTCTGGGTTTACTAATGATGATGATGATAAGATAAAAATAGGCTGGGTGCGGTGGCTCACACCTGTAATCCCAGCACTTTGAGAGGCTGAAGTGGGAGGATCACTTGAACCCAGGAGTTTGAGACCAGCCTGGGCAACATAGCAAGACCCCATCTCTACAAAGCATATTTTATTTTAATTAGCTGGGAGTGGTGATGCATGCCAGTAATCTCAGCTACTAAGGAGACTGAGGTAGGAGGCTCGCCTGAGCCTAGGAATTTGAGGCTGCAGTAAGTCGTGATTGCACCACTGCACTCCAGCCTGGGTGATGGAACAAGACCCTGTCTCTGGAAAAAAACAGAAGAGAAAGACTATCACAGCTGAGGAAACTGAAGCCCAGAGAGGTGACGTCACTTGTCCAGCATCATGCAGCTCATAAAGGAGGAAACGGGGATCCACACCCAGGCCCTACAGCCACCCAGCCTGGGCTTTCCTGCACTACCCTCTATGTGCCTCTGTGCCACCACTGACAGCAGTGACAACTCATGCTATTCTTTAAGGAATGTTTCGTACACCAACCCCTGAACCTACAAGTCGTTTAAGCCTTACAGGAACTCTCAATCACTCTCCTTTAAGAGATGTGGCAAAAAGAGGCATGGGTTTGCACCGGGCCTCTCCTCAAGGCCTCCTGACCCAGGCTGGGCTCTCTGCTCCAAGCCAGACTGCCTCATCTAAACCTGTCCCAAGACCTCCCTGTGGGGACTGCCCCAGCCCTCTCTCATGGTAGGTGATAATGCTTCATTTTCCAAAGGAAGAAACTGAAGCTCAGAGGGTTCAGGAAGTCACTTGTCCAAACTCCAACACAGGAAACAGCCAAGCAGCAGAACTGAGTGAGAGTCCAGGGCAAAGCCTGTGCCCTCTATTCCTCCGCCGCCCTGGTGACAGCCTCATGCCGCCTGTGCATAGGCTCCTGGGAGTCTGGCAAGGGCCCCCAGTCCAGCAGGGTGAGGGGAGCGGCTGGCAAGGAAAGGAGTCCACATGGCCCTCAAGGCCGTTCCTACCTCTAAACCTTCATGCAGGCCATGCATCGCCCCACTAGAAAGACTCTTTCCTCAAGTCAAATGCCTGCCTCCAAAGAGCCTTCTCAGGCCCTAAGCCCCCGCTCCCGTCCCCCAGATGCCAGCAGGGTGGGGGTTCAGGGAGAAGCCCTACCTGGGTGGGCTGATCTTGCGACCCCTCAGCCGCTTCTCCCGAAACTCTCTCCGCTGGCGTCGAGAGCGGCGTCCCTGGAGTAGGGTGGGTGCCAGACTGGTGACGGGGTGCCCTCCCTGTGACACAACCCTGTCGCCTTCCACTCTAGCCCAGACCTCACCGAGTACATGGCCTTCTCCTCCTCAAGGGCCTTGGCGTGCTTGATGGCCTCTGCCTCCTCCTTATCTTTCCGGAGCATCCTATAGAGGGGGGTGAGAATTAGGGTGGAGGAGGGGGCACGCCACAGGACAAGGAGGACACAGGCTGGGTCATCAGAGAAAGTGAGGGACTCGAGTCACCCCACACCAGCCTGAGGTGTCTTTCATTCAGTGCCACTTATTAAGCACCCTCTGTGTGCCAGGTCCTATCTTAGGCATCAAGAACTCAGCACTAAAAAAACCAGAAATCCAGGCCGGGCGCGGTGCCTCAAGCCTGTAATCCCAGCACTTTGGGAGGCCGAGATGGGCGGATCACGAGGTCAGGAGATCGAGACCATCCTGGCTAATACGGTGAAACCCCGTCTCTACTAAGAAATACAAAAAATAGCCGGGCGAGGTGGCGGGCGCCTGTAGTCCCAGCTACCCGGGAGGCTGAGGCCGGAGAATGGCGTGAACCCAGGAGGCGGAGCTTGCAGTGAGCTGAGATCCGGCCACTGCACTCCAGCCTGGGCTACAGAGCGAGACTCCATCTCAAAAAAAAAAAAAAAAAAAAAAACCAGAAATCCTCACCTGCACGGGCTTACATTCTAGGGGAGAAGACAATGAGCAAGGGAATAAAACACATGGTCCATTAGATGTTAGAGCAAAGGCAGAGGAAGCTGCATTTTTCAAGAGGAAGCTCACGGAAGCCACACAGAACGGGGTATCTAGAGAGAAACCTGGGGGAGCAAGCTGCAGACGCCCGAAGCGAACAGCAGAGTGGCCCAGGTGCTGGGCCAGGCCTCTGCACTTGAGGAGCAAGGAGGCCATGGAGGCTGGGCAGGGGGGATGGGGGCAGTCAAGAGGACCAGATGGGTAAGACCTTTCAGCCATGGTGAGGACACTGGATGTGCCTGAGGGAGGTGGGAGCCACAAAGGGCTCTGGGCAGAGGGTGCCATGCTCAGGCTCTGCTTTGGGTTCACTGCCCAGTGAGCTGGGACAATTCTGTGTGGTCTTATGAGCTCAGCAGGGGGTATGGCTCAGGGTAGAGGTCCAACCAGCAACTGCCAGAATAAATGACCAGGGAATGAGGCCTCTCCACTAGAGGGTGCTGTCCCCCAGCCTAGGAATCCCCTGAGCTTCAAAGAGTCAGATTCGCCCCAGGTCACACTAAGTAGGGCAGGCTGGGTGATTTGGGTGCAGCCTGTTCCTGCACAGATGAAGTGGGGCCACGACCACCATAGGCTCAGGGACCTGCATGTGTAAAGTCCTGGGCCGAGGGTCAGGCACACAAATGCTCACAAACAGGATGGCTGTCATCAGTATCGGGAGTAACAGTGAGATGCCAGGGTGGGGCCCATAGAATGGGGAGGAGTGTCAGCAGGCAGGCCTCACCTGACGAAGTCGCCGTCGGCCATGCCGTAAGTCGTGGCCTGTTTGTTGAGATCTGCCACCTGCTCCTGGTTCAGTTCATCCACGTCCACCTCCACGTCTGCACCAAGAGAAAGGCTGTCAGGAGCCACGGCCGAGCGAGAGGACAGGGGAGAAGGGGCAGTGCTCCAGGAGGTGGGGGTGATGGGGCGCCTGCCAGACTGAAGCACTCTTCAGGAAGGGATGGCATCAAGTATGGCTCATCTTGGCATCCCCAAGCTCGCACAGGGCTTGGCCAGAGGTGAGCACAACACACGGTGGACAGAGGCAGCTGGGGGACGGGGCTTGGAAGGGGCAGATGAACGGAGGGAGGGAAAGAAGAAGGGAGAGATGGATGAATGGGTGGAGGGACGGATGAAGGGATGCAGGGATGGATGGAGGGCAGGAGGGATGGAGGGATGAATGGAATAGAGGCAGGGAAGGAAGGAAGGAGGGATGGGTGGATGGAGGGAGGGAGGAATGGATGAGACGTGTGGCGGGGTTGACGTGGGAGGGAGGACTGAATAGGGTCAGAGAGATGGCGGCTGAAGATCATGGTGGGTGGCAGGCAGGGTACGGGTCACAGGTGTTTGGAAGCAGGGCGTGTGATGAGCCAGCGGAAGGAGGGCTGGGCAGAGGTCAATGTGTGGCTCTACAGAGTGTGAATGAAGAGCCAGCTGCTAGTCTGAGCACAGTGGCTCATGCCTGTAATCTCAGCACTTTGGGTGGCCGAGGCAAGTGGATCATGAGGTCAGGAGTTCAAGACCAGCCTGACCAATGTAGCGAAACCCTGTCTCTACTAAAAGTACAAAAATTAGCTGGGCATGGTGGCATGTGCCTGTAGTCCCAACTACTTGGGAAGCTGAAGCAGGAGAATCGCTTGAACCCAGGAGGTGGAGGTCACAGTGAGCCAAGAACACACCACTGCACTCCAGCCGGGGTGACAGAGCAGAACTCCATCCCAAAAAAATAAATAATAAATAGAAAAATAAAAAGAGCCGGCTGCTGGAGTGAGAGCCAGGATGAGTAAAGCGGAGAGACTCGGGGGTGGTTTGATCAGTGGGAATCCAGAGGGGGAGGTGAATGGCAGAGAGGGGGAGGGTGAACAGATGCCTGGAGGATGGGGGCTGGCTCTGTAAGAGGATGAACACTTGTTTTCCAGAGGAGGGAAGAGAGCAGGGGAGAGGGGCAGAGGCACAGAGAGGCCGGCCCAAGTGGAGAAGAATGGAGCCAACACCTAGGAGGGGAAAAGATCATAGAAACAGCACCCTAGAAATGAGAGATGAGTGAGACAGGGGTGGCAGGAGGCTGGCGTACCCTGGGGCGGGGGAGGGAGAGCGACACAGCTCATAAGCACGGGGTGCCCCAAAGAGGGTGAGGGACGAGACACAGAAACGATGCCCAGGGACTGTGGGTGGGGAGGACAGAGAGGGGACCCCACCGATGTCGGGGATGACCTCATCTTCATCCGAGTTGCTCTCCTCCTCGGCTGCTGACTCCTCCTCCTCTGGCTTTTCTGCCGCCTTCTCCACCTCAGCCACCGTGCTGTCCTCGTAGGTATAACCAATGGAAGCCTTCTTCTCTGCCAGCCTGGGAAAGGGGAGCCGCTGAGCCAGGGCCGTGCCTGGCGGAGAGGAGGGCCCCAGGCTGGCCCCACACACCAGCTTCTCGAGTGCCACGGCCCCCTCCCCTCAGGCTGTCCCTCGGCCTAGGTCCCTCTGCTCCTGCCCACACCCAGCTCCTCCCTCTTCCTCCACATCTCAGCTCCAGGGCCCCACCTGCCAAGAAGTCCTTGACTGGCACCTAGGGTGGGTCGGCACTGTCCTGAGCTCCCCAGCCCTGCCTTCCTTGGGTCATCTCTGTTGGGGAAGGTCTGTCTCCCGCCTAGACCGTAAGTCGCACGAGGGCACAGCCCAGAGTCCTCCTGAGCAGTCAGGTGCCCCAGCTTTGCCCTGAACAGAGCAGTGCCTGAGGGGCCTGAGCAGGACCCTGAGGCTGGGGCCTTGGACGAGGGCTGAAGTCTCCAAGAAGTATCCAGGACAGTCCCATGGGACCCCTCCCAGTGGAGGAAGGCGGCAAGCAGTCAGGGGGAGCAGGAGGGAAGGCGTCACTGAGGGAGCCGCCCAGTCCCGAGCCAGGGCTCCAGTCTACCGTGCACGTCCCGAGCCAGGGCTCCAGTCTACCGTGCACCGGGGCAACAGCAGCTGGCCTGGAGAAGAGCTAAGCCCTGCAGAGGGAATGGCATGTGTGAGGGTAGGGGCCTGTGCTCATCAGACCGAGGTGGAGAAGAGAGAAGTGAGACTGCCTGGCCGCTGCTCCTCAGAGGCAGCTGCTCCAGGATAAGGCCCGGGTCTCCCCAGCCACTCCTTGAGGGACGCAGCTTTGAGAAGCCTCTCTCCAGAGTGACAGTGAGGGCTGATTGCAAGCTCACTACACGGCAGGTGCTAGGACAGGTACTTCACAAGCTCTGTCTCCTGCATGCCTCCCAACTCCAGGCAGCGGGGCCTCCTGCCAGCCCCATTTTACAGGGAAGCACAGCAAGGCTCAGAGAATTCCCACTCAGGGTCTCACAGCCAGGACTCAAACCCAGGGCTGTCTGACCACAGGGACTGCACCTCCCACCACTCCCCAAGCTGAAAATGCAACGCAGAGCCGTCGGCAAGCCCTGGTACCCTGACAGGGCTTCTTCCTCTACACAGTTATTAAGTGAGCACTATGTGCTGAACACCATCCTTGGTTCTGGGGAGACCCTGGTGGACAGGATGGAAGAGGCCATGCCTGCCTGGGGCTCCCAGCCCTCCTGCCTCCTCAACCCCCTGCACCCCAGACCCCAACTCACTTCTTCTTCTCATCTTCACTGGGTCTCTGGAGGCCTCCGTACAACTCGTCAATGTAGATCTGGTACAGGCACTGCTCCTCTGAGACTGCAGCAAACAAGAGACTCTGGGTCAGAGTGGGTTGGGGACACTAGGAATTCAGTGCGAGAACATCAGAGTGCGGTGAAGCAGGAAGACAGGTGCAACCCCAGTGCACCTTGGGGCAATCGCCACTTCCAGATAATCAAACTGTGTCTGGTGGGACACAAGCAACTGCAGCAGAGCCTTGGACACACCACTCACTGGACACACGACCTTGGTCAAGTGACAGCACATCTGTGCCTCGGTTTCCTTTTCCGTAAAATGGGACCACAGGCAGAGTGAGTGCCTAGCCTGGTACTTGGACACTCTACCACCATTCTAATTGTTTCTGGAGGCCTCTGGCTGGACCCTTCAGAACCAAAACCTGCTCCTGAGCGCCACACGCCACTGACTGCACAGGTCACTCCACTGCAAGCCTCTCCGTGACTCGTTTTAACACCCAGCTTAGAGGACTCAACAATGTACCAGAGCCTTCCTGATCTTCCCTGCAGTGAGACACGTGTGCCTGACTTGCTGTGGGACCGTGGGTGGTGAGTCCCCTTCCCTCCTTCCCTCCCTGGGCCTCAGTTTTGTCTGTATTTTTTTGAGATGGAGTTTCGTTCTTGTAGCCCAGGCTGGAGTGCAATGGTGCGATCTTGCTCACCGCAACCTCCGCCTTCCGGGTTCAAGCGATTCTCCTGCCTCAGCCTCCCAAGTAGCTGGGATTACAGGCATGTGCCACCACACCCAGCTAATTTTGTATTTTTAGTATAGATAGGGTTTCTCCATGTTGGTCAGGCTGGTCTCGAACTCCCAACCTCAGGTGATCCACCACCTCGACCTCCCAAAGTGCTGGAATTAGAGGTATGAGTCACTGTGCCCGGCTGGCCTGAGTTTTTCTATCTGGAACAAGAGGTGGGTGGGCTGGCGGGCCAGAAGGGGATGTAGCACGGCCCTTCCTTGCTCTAGCAGATACTCCATTTCTACTTGTTGTCTCCAAAGCCCAGGAGGGGCCCCGCTGACCCTGCCTTGCACAAGCTCCCTCGCTCTCCCTGCTCCGGTCACACGGGCCTTCTCTTTGCCCCTCCAGTGTGCCCATAGTCCTGGCTGACACAGGGTTTTGCACAGGCTGCTCTTGGCCTGGAATCCTGTGGCCTACCCGTGCCTCCTAGGGAGCCTCTATCCATACATCACTGACCCCAGCCTTGGTCCAGGACTTCTGTCCTATTTTTCTCAGAGAATGGTGCACTGTCTGTCACATTATCTTGGTTTGCAACTGGCGTCACTGACATGAGTATAGAGCTGCTGCCCTCTCCCCTACCATGCCACTGATCCCAGAGCAGCACCTGCCACACCGCATGTGCTCAGTGACTGTTTGTGGAAGTGAATGAATAAATGCAGAGTGAGGCAAAACTAAGGGAACCCTGGCTCTACCACCAGGAATCTATGTGGCCTGGAATGATGGCAAAAACAGTATCCATTATACCACATGTCCCTGATTCTAAGGCCTCGGTGATCACTAGAATTTTGGCAGCCTCTGATTTTAGAAAATCAAAAAAGCATCTATCTTAGAAATAAACAAATACCAGACCAGCAGACCCACATGGAGGGCTGACTGTGCCAGGTTCAGTGCTGGGGTTTTATACACATCACCTCACTCAACTCTCACAACCACCCCATGCGACAAAATCATCACCACCACGCTTCTCGAAAAGGAAACTGAGGACCCACCAGGTAGTAAGGCACAAACCCAGCAGAGAACTCCATCCTTCCCTTAACTCCACAGGGAACCCCAAGAAAGGGAATCTCTAATTCTTGGTAGGTGAGTTAAGAGCTGTCCATCAGCAGAGAGCAGCGGTTAAGGACACGTGGAGAATCTCAGGTCCTTGGACAGGGTGTTCCCCCTCGACATCCTTGTCTGTAAAACGGGGTGATGGCCAGGCGCGGTGGCTCACGCCTGTAATCCCAGCACTTTGGGAGGCCGTGGTAGGTGGACCACAGTCAGGAGTTCAAGACCAGCCTGGCCAAGATGGTGAAACCCTGTCTCTACTAAAACTACAAAAAATTAGCTGGGGGTGATGGCAGGCACTTGTGATCCCAGTTACTTAGGAGGCTGAGGCAGGAGAATCACTTGAACCCAGGAGGCAGAGGTTGCAGTGAGCCGAGATTGTACCACTGCACTCTAGCCTGGGCAACAAGAATGAAACTCCGCCTCTAATAAATAAATAAATAAAAATTTTAAAAATTTAAAAATAAAAATAAAAACATATTCTTGCTATTTTCTCTACTCTTTAAAGAAAAAAGGACCACAGAGTCAGAAGGCATGGTATATGGATGTGACCCTGCTGGGAACAACCAATTCGGCAGACATCCCCTACACCAAATCCAGAGACAGAGGCCCTGAAGGGGAAAGAGATGCAGGCAAAGTGAGTCTATCGTAGAGCTGGAGCCGGAACCCAAGACCCTTTAGTAGAAAGTATGTGGATAAAACTTTTCTTCCTAAACTTATTTATGTCTTCCAGGCTCCAGGGCCCCCAAACCCCACGCCCCTCGTCCCCCTGCAGATCACTCACTGCCGGCAAAGTCGTTCTGCACCAGGCCTCGGTAGCGCTCGTAGTTACACTTCCGTTCGTCCGACTCCTGTTCTGGGGAGCTTTAGGGGAGGGTGAGACCTTGAAATCAGAGGGAAGGGGTGGATCCCACCCCAAGCCAGCAGGAAGGGAAATGGGGCATCCCCCTCAGGCTCAGGGTGGTACCAAATAGGAGGGGCTCCTAGGAAGGTGACAGGCAAGCTGGGAAAAGAACAGGGGCTCCTGGGTATGATACTGTGCCTGGCAGCCCTCTGGGAGGCGGCTTACATGGTGGTGAGCAGTGGGGGGGTGTAGTCGGGGATGTGGTCCAGGTGGGCACGGACATCAAATCGGTCGATCATGTTGTTGGTATCCCCCTGCCAGGGCATCCTGAAGTGGGAGGGGAGCAGGAAAGCAAGAACCTCAGCGTCCACACTGCCCAGGACACAAAGCGCCTGCTCCCTGCCAGCTGAGGCTTGGAAGCCTGGCCCTCAGCCCGCTTTGGTCCCCATGCCATGGCCCTCACCTCAACCCCCAGCTCTCAGTCCCTTCTGCTGCAAGCCTCCCTGAATTCACATTCAGGCTCCTGGGACCTGAAACGGGCCAGTCATCTGACTGCCCCTGGGGACACCAGGACCCCATTTCTCAGAACCAAGCAATAGTGGGGAACTTGAACCAGGTCCTAGCGGGTATTTGAGGGGCGGGCCTCAGGCACCCTGAGACAGCCCTGGTCTGGCAACCTACTCTCTGCTTCCTCGGGCCCTCTGGCCCTGGCTCCGCCCATTTCTAAGTCCTCCAACCAAGACCGCTACTCTGGGGCCTCCACCCCAACCCCTGCTCATTGTTCTTACACCCTGTGACTATCACCTTCACAGGTGGGTCACGCCTTCCCTGCCTCTGAGTCCCCAAACATCTGTCCATACTTCAGTCTCTGCTCCAGACTCTACACCACCCCAGGTCGGTTCTGACTCCCAGTCTTCAGTCACAGACACTCCCCTGCCTCCCGTATGAGTCTTACATATTAACAGGGCTCTCAGCGGCCAGGGCGACTGCAGAATCCAGGTGCACCTTGCAAGCTCGGCCATGTACCTGCAGGAACTGGGCTGGGTCTTTCTTCTGCAGGGGTAAACAGGACTGAGGTCACCACCCAACGGAGCTCCAAACCCCACCCCCTCAAACACAACCCAGCTTAGCAGCGAGCTCACTTCTAAGGTCAAGTGGGCCATACCTCAGAGGTGAACCAACCTGCTAACCTTTAGAAATAAGGGAATTGGCTAGGCACGGAGGCTCACGCCTGTAATCTCAACACTTTGGGAGGCCAAGGCAGGTGGGTCACCTAAAGTCAGGAGTTCCAGACCAACATGGCGAAACCCAGGCTCTACTAAAAATACAAAAAAATTAGCTGGGCATGGTGACACATGCCCGTAATCCCAGCTACTTGGGAGCCTGAGGCAGAAGAATCGCTTGAACCTGGGAGGCGGAAGTTGCAGTGAGCTGAAATTATGTCACCGCACTCTAGCCTGGGTGACAGAGTAAGACTCTATCTCAAAAAAAGAAAAAAAAAAGAAAGTAAATAAGGAATTTGTTCCTCTCGAGGTGGTGGCCAGTACGAAGACCTCGCTCTCTAAAATATCAGTGCCCACAACTCTTTACCTCCCATCCTCAGGGCCATTCATTTAGAGACGGGTGTGGGCACTCCAGCCTGGACCAGACTGCATCCGCACGTGGAAAGATGACCAACATCATTAGCCATCAGGGAAATGCCAATCAGAACCACAAGATACCACTTCACCCATACTAGGCTGGCTGACATGGAAAGGACAGACTATAACAAGTAGTAGGTCGGGCGCAGTAGCTCGCCCCTGTAATCCCAGCCCTTTGGGAGGCCGAGGCAGGCGGATCACCTGAGGTCAGGAGTTCGAGACCAGCCTGGCCAACATGGTGAAACCCTGTCTCTACTAAAAATACAAAAACATTAGCCAGCCATGGTGGCAGGCGCCTGTAATCCCAGCTACTTGGGAGGCTGAGGCAAGAGAATCGCTTGAACCTGGGAGGCAGAGGTAGGTTGCAGTAAACCGAGATCGCGCCATTGCACTCCAGCCTGGGGGACAAGAGCAAGACTCCATCTCAAAAAAAAAAAAAAAAAAAGTAGTGACAAGAATGTAGAGAAATCAGGTTCTTCAACTGGAGTGCAATGGCACGATCTCAGCTCACTGCAACCTCCACCTCCCAGGTTCAAGAGATTCTCCTGCCTCAGCCTCCCGAGTAGCTGGGATTAACAAGCATGTGCCACCACGCCCAGCTAAGTTTGTATTTTTTTTTTTTTGAGACGGAGTCTTGCTCTGTTGCCTAGGCTGGAGTGCAGTGGCCGGATCTCAGCTCACTGCAAGCTCTGCCTCCCGGGTTTACGCCATTCTCCTGCCTCAGCCTCCCGAGTAGCTGGGACTACAGGCGCCCGCCACCTCACCCGGCTAGTTTTGTGTATTTTTTTTTTTGAGACAGAGTCTCGCTCTGTCGCCCAGGCTGGAGTGCAGTGGCCGGATCTCAGCTCACAGCAAGCTCCGCCTCCCGAGTTTACGCCATTCTCCTGCCTCAGCCTCCCGAGTAGCTGGGACTACAGGCGCCCGCCACCACGCCCGGCTAGTTTTTTGTATTTTTTAGTAGAGACAGGGTTTCACCATGTTAGCCAGGATGGTCTCAATCTCCTGACCTCGTGATCCACCCGTCTTGGCCTCCCAAAGTGCTGGGATTACAGGCTTGAGCCACCGCACCCGGCTGTTTTTTTGTATTTTTTAGTAGAAATGGGTTTTCACCATGTTAGCCAGGATGGTCTCGATCTCCTGACCTCGTGATCTGCCCGTCTCAGCCTCCCAAAGTGCTGGGATTACAGGCTTGAGCCACCGCACCTGGCCAATTTTGTATTTTTGATAGAGATGGGGTTCTCCACGTTGGTCAGGCTGGTCTGAAACTCTCAACCTCAGGTGATCCACCCGCCTCAGTCTCCCAAAGTGCTGGGATTACAGGCGTAAGCCACTGTGCCCGGCCTCAAGTTTTAAATAATTACTACATGGCCAATGAATTACCAATTCCACTCCTAGGTATATACCCAAAAGAATTGGAAACAGGTACTCAAATACTTGTACACAAACATTCCTAGCAGCATTATTCACAATAGCCAGAAGGTGGGAACAACCTAAAGGTCCTTAATGGATGAACAGATCAACAAAATGTGGACCATCCACACAGTGGAATATTATTCAGCAATGAAAAGGAATAAAGTTCTGCTATCTGCTACAACATGGACGAGCCTCAAAAACATTCTGCTAAGCGACCAAAGCCAGTCACAAAAGGCCACCCATTGTGCAATCCCATTTCTATGCAATGTCCAGAATAGGCAAATCCACAGAGGCCGAGAGGAGATCAGCGCTGAGGAGTTGGGGGAATGGGACTCACTGCAAATAGGTACAGGGTTTCCTTTTTTTTTTTTTTTTTTTGAGACAGAGTCTTGCTCTCTGCTCTGTCACCCAGGCTGGCGTGCAGTGACACTATCTCAGATCACTGTAACCTCTGCCTCCCAGGTTCAGGTGATTCTCCTGCTTCCGCCTCCCGAGTAGCTAGAACTGCAGGTGCCCACCACCACGCCCAGCTCATTTTTTCTTTTTTTTTTTTTTTTTTTTTTTGAGACGGAGTCTCGCTGTGCTCCCAGGCTGGAGTGCAGTGGCGTGATCTCGGCTCACTGCAAGCTCCGCCTCCCGGGTTCACGCCATTCTCCTGCCTCAGCCTCCCAAGTAGCTGAGACTACAGGCGCCCGCCACCACGCCCGGCTAGTTTTTTGTATTTTTAGTAGAGACGGGGTTTCACCATGTTAGCCAGCATAGTCTCGATCTCCTGACCTCGTGATCCACCCGCCTCGGCCTCCCAAAGTGCTGGGATTACAGGCTTGAGCCACCGCGCCCGGCCCAGCTCATTTTTTCTAATTTTAGGAGCGCCTTGGTTTCACCATGTTGGCCAGGCTGGTCTCGAACTCCTGACCTCAAGAGATCCATTTGCCTTGGCCTCCCAAAGGGCTGGGATTACAGGCGTGAGCCACCGTGCCAGTCGGGGCTTCTTTTTGGGGTAACGAAAATGTTCTAACGTTTGATTGTGGTGATAGCTGCACAATCCATGCTGAAAAGCACTGAATTACATCCTTCAATGAGCGAACTGTGAACTTTATCTCAATGAGCTGTTTGTAAAAACTACCAAAAAGAAAAGAAAAAAAAAAGTCCAAAGGGCACTAAGTCCCTACCCCTGTTATGCATGAGCAAAAAAAAAAAAAAAAAAAAAAAAAAAAAACAGCTACTAAGACAGGGAAGACTGTCCCGAGTCGATGGCCCTCAGGTCTTTGCCTTTGTGCAGGGGTCACAAGTCCAAGTCATCGTAAGAGTATCATGATCAGAAGAAAATCTGGCAACTCCCACGACTGAGCTTCCAGAGAGCTGGGCCCTGGATGACTTCTCGCTGGGTGCTCCCAGAGGAGCCTACCAGAGCCGTAGGAGCGGCTGCTGTGCTGTCCATGAAATCCTGACCCAGCTCCCAGTGACATACACCCAGAGTCCAGTCACTTCTCACCCCCTCACCCCCAGCCCCATCCAACATCCCCTCTCACCTGGACCACCTTGTCCCTGGGCTCTGCCTCCAGGTGATTCGCTGACACTTGTTGGGCCACACTCCACCCCCCACCCCCCACCCCCTGACAGCTCAGCCCTCACAGGTGCTGGCCTGTCCCTCTCTGACTTCTCCCCTCCCCTACTCTGCTCCAGGCACACTGGCCCTCATGCCATTCCTTGGGCGTTCCAGACATGCCCCGCACTTCTGCTCAGGACCTCTGCGCTTGCTGCTCCCCCGTTTATTTCAGATCTCCTCCTAAAAGCCGTCCTCAGTGACCCTATCTAAATAGCTCCCCACTTATCTATGCAAGCTCCTTCGCTCTGTGGCTTTATTGAGATGTAATTCACATACCACACAATTCACTCACTGAACTCCACTTGTGTTCTTTTGAGCACCTGCTACCACCTGCCTCTAGGCCTAATATTCATCCATCACTTTTCTCCCATGCTAGAACGCAACTCCCAGGAGGCAGGGCTCTGTTTTGGCTGCTATAACCCTAGAGCCTAGAACAGGGCCTGGCTCACAGCAGGCGCTTGAGAACACCCAAAGAAGGAAAGAGAGGAATAATCCTTACTAACAGATGAGGACTCTGAGCCCCTTCAGGAAAAAAATGCCAGCTCCAAGTTTCCAAGCTCCTGTACCTCCTCACTCTGTCTCCATCTCCAACCCCAGCCCTCAGCTGGCAGATGAGCAGGTGCAGTCCGGGCTGGAAGGAGTTGAGTCACTCACCAGGGACCACGGCTAATACCCGGCTAGTTTCAACCCCGCACTCACGACGCGCCAGGTGCTGGGCTGCTGTAACTCTCATTTCACACCTAAAGAAAATTGACTCTAAGGAACGCTCAAAACCACAGGCCCAGCGAGGTGGTGCTGCTGGAGTCACCTCCTCACGCTGCACCTCACCTGCCTCCCTGGATCCCTTAGCTGATTCCTCAGCTGGGGCCACACAGTGCACCCTACTCCCTCTGCCCTGGGACAGGCCAGCCAAGTCCAAGGTCAAGATCCCATCACACTCCTGAGGCTGTTCCAGGCCAAATGCCCTGTTCCCACAGCCAGGACTCATGGGACACTGTTTGCAGGACAGAATTTGGCAGGTACAAGGAAGCTACTGGCAGGGTCAGCTTCACAGAAAGGAAAAAGCACTGAGCTGGGAGTAAACACCTGGAGTCCAGGGCCTAGTTCTGTTGGGAGATTCTGGAAAAGTCAATGAACCCTACAAAAAACCAGTTTTATGTGTACTGGCTCACTCGAATGTCACAACCATGGGAGAAACATACTATTCTGTTTTTTTTTTTTTTTGAGACCGAGTCTTGCTCAGTCGCCCAGGCTGGAGTGCAGTGGTGCGATCTTGGCTCACTGCAACCTCCGCCTCCCGGGTTCATGCCATCCTCCTGCCTCAGCCTCCCAAGTAGCTGGGACTACAGGCGCCCGCCACCTCGACCACCTAATTTTCTTTTTTTGTATTTTTAGTAGAGACGGGGTTTCACCGTGTTAGTCAGGATGGTCTCAATCTCCTGACCTTGTGGTCCACCCGCCTCGGCCTCCCAAAGTGCTGGGATTACAGGCGTGAGCCACCACGCCCAGCCCTCCCCCTTTTTTTTTTTTGAGGCAGAGTCTTTCTATGTCACCCAGGCTGGAGTGTACTGGTGCAATCTCGGCTCACTGGAACCTCTGCCTCCCAAGTTCAAGCGATTCTCCTGCCTCAGCCTCCTGATTAGCTGGGATTACAGGTGCCCTCCACCACACTTAGTTAATTTTGGTATTTTTAGTAGAGATGGGGTTTCACCATGTTGGCTAGACTGGTCTCGAACTACTGACCTCGTGATCTGCCCGCCTCGGCCTCCCAAAGTGCTGACACTACAGGTGTGAGCCACCACACCTGGCCAGAAGGTACTATTCTTTTTTTATTTTTTTTTGAGACGGAGTCTCGCTCTGTTGCCCAGGCTGGAGTGCAGTGGCCAGATCTCAGTTCACTGCAAGCTCCGCCTCCCGGGTTTACACCATTCTCCCGTCTCAGCCTCCCGTGTAGCTGGGACTACAGGCGCCCACCACCACGCCCGGCTAGTTTTTTTTTTTTTTTTTGTATTTTTTTTAGTAGAGACGGGGTTTCACCGTGTTAGCCAGGATGGTCTCAATCTCCTGACCTCGTGACCCGCCCAGCTCGGCCTCCCGAAGTGCTGGGATTACATTTTTTTTTTTTTTTTTTGAGACAGAGTCTCACTCTGTTGCCCAGACTAAAGTGCAAGTAGCATGATCTCAGCTCACTTCCACCTCCACCTCCCAGGTTCACGCGATTCTCCTGCCTCAGCCTCCCGAGTAGCTGGGACTACAGGTGAACGCCACCACACTTGGCTAATTTTAGTATTTTTAGCAGAGATGGGGTTTCACCATATTGGCCAGGCTGGTCTCGAACTCCTGACCTCATGATCTGCCTGTCTCAGCCTCCCAAAGTGCTGGGATTACAGGCATGAGCCACCACACCCAGCTGATACTATTCTTATGCCCATGTTACAGATGAGCAAACTGAGGCTCAGAGCCATGGGGCTCTGAATAATATTGCATTATGTGTAAAGACCACATTTTCTTTCTCGATGTATCCCTCAATGGACATTTAGCTTGCATCCACGTCTTGGCTATTGCGAATAATGCTATAATGAACGTAAGTGCATAAGTGTTTTCAAGATCCAAAAATCCACTTTTTTTTTTTTGGAGCAGAGTTTCGCTCTTGCTGCCCAGGCTGAGCTGCAATGGCATGATCTCGGCTCACCGCAATCTCTGCCTCCCGGGTTCTCCTGCCCCAACCTCCCGAGTAGCTGGGATTACAGGCATGCACCACAATGCCCGGCTAATTCTGTATTTTTAGTAGAGATGAGGTTTCTCCATGTTGGTGAGGCTGGTCTCGAACTCCTGACCTCAGGTGATCTGCCCGCCTCAGCCTCCCAAAGTGTTGGTATTACAGGCGTGAGTCACCGCGCCCTGCCTAAAACCAACTCTTAACCACTGGATCATCCTGTCTCTAGGATCAGATTGGGTCAGAGGAGTTCATGAAGTTGCTCATTCATTCATTCAACTGTTAAGCAGGCCTCGTGCTAGGGTATGGCGGTAACTGAGATAGCCCTGGCCCCGCCCTCACGGGCTCACAGTCCAGTGTGGGAGACAGACTTGTCCCCACATCAGGACACCTAGAGTGGACAGCGCTGAGATGGGGGCCCACAGTGGGAACACCTGACCCAGACTTTGGGGGTCAGTCTGAAGCTTCCTGGAGGAGACCACACCTGAGCTGCGACCCGTTTACTTCTCATTTCCATATCAACAAAGGATTCTGTTTCTTTATCCAAACCACTGATTAAAATGGAAAGTAGACAAGGACAGAAGCAATGACAGAACCGGAGTCTGCTTGGGACTGAAGACAGGGAGAGAAAGCAGGCACCAAGGACAAATCAGGAAGAGAAACCAACTGCATCTGGACACGCTCATTCAGCCTGCCACAATCTACCGCAGCTTCACTGACACTCGCTCCACAGCCTCCGCTCTCGGCCCAAGACTGAGTATGAGAGCCCCCTCCTCAAAGCAGCCATCAGCCATGGCCCAGCCATACCCCACAGCTTGGCAGCCCAGATCGGAAGGCAGGTCACGTTCACATACAGGGACAATGGCTGCTTGTACAGGCCTGCACCACAAAGCACCCATAGACATTGGTTCTTTGAGCTCTTTCCCGTTATCCAGTGAGAGGGGCTGATCGTCACCACTGTCCTGAAAGGGAATACAATGCAGCAAGCTCCCTTGCTAACAGGGAAGGGGCCTGGAGTCCCAGCTCCACCTTTCCTTCCTCTGCACCATCCCTCCACCTGGATCCAAACTCCAGCTCTAGCAGGAACAGTAACGTCAATAACAAGAACTAATATTTACTGAGCAATAGCGACGCTGGCCAGGCCTCTCTCAGCGGTCTGTACGTCCAACACTCCAGCAACATCGAGGGACATGCTCTTGCCTTCGCTGTTTGTGGCAAACCATTAATTGGCAACCAACATCTATTCCCTTTCCTACAACAGTAATAGAACTCCAAATATATCTGGTCAGGGTGACCCAAAATAAAGTCTATACCTCTTAGCCTTCCTTACAGCTTTTCACAAGACTACTTCCTGGTCAGCAGGGGAGGAGTGGAAATGTTACAGGAAAACATCCAGAAACTTTTTTTTTTTTTAAGACAGGGTCTTACTCTCCCACTCAGGCTGGAGTGCAGTGGTACAATCACAGCTCGCTGCAGCCTCCACCTCCTGGGCTCAAGAGATCCTCTCACCTCAGCCTCTTGAGGAGCTGAGACTGCAGATGCACGCCACCATGCCTGGCTAATTTTTGTATATTTTGGTATTGACTGGGTTTCACCATGTTGTCCAGGCTGGTCTCGAACTCCTGGGCTCAAGCAATCCTCCTGCCTCGGCCTCCCAAAGTGCTGGGATTACAGGCGTGAGCCACCACACCTGGCTTAGAAACTTTCTCAACGAATGGTATGAGCGCATTGCCCCTTTTCCTCCCCTCTCCCTCACTGCTGGAGAGAATGAAGACATGATGGCCACAGCCTCTTAGACCTTGACGCAACAATGGGAAGGGAAGCTGTGCCCAGGAGAACAAAACAGAAGCAGCTTAGGTCCCTCAGCTAACTGGCTACCTTTTGGCTTTTCTGTGACTAAGAAATAAACGTCTCTCTTGTTTAAGCCACTGATAGATGTTCTAGGTTTGTTAGAGCCAAAGCTGATTGTCCATGTGACATCATTTCACATGTGGAATAGGAAATGGGTTCAGGGAGACAGTCACTTGCCCACGTCACGCTATAGGTAAGTGGGATCACTAGAATTTGAACCCAGAGCCCCATGACTCCCAAATTCTAAGGACTAACCATGATGGTATCTCACCTCCTGGCTGTGTCGCCTTGGGCAAGTCGCCTCACCTTTCCTTTTTGAGACAGGGTCTCACTCTGTCACCCAGGTTCCAGTGCAGTGGTGCAATCACAGCTCACTGTAGCCCCACCCTCCCAGGTCTCATCTTGCCTCTGCCTCCCGAGTAGCTGAGACCACAGGCATACGCCACCAAATCTGGCTAATTTTTTTTTTTTTTTTGAGACGGAGTCTTGCTCTGTGCCCCAGGCTGGAGTGCAGTGGCACGATCTCGGCTCACTACAAGCTCCGCCCCCCGGGTTCACGCCATTCTCCTGCCTCAGCCTCCTGAATAGCTGGGACTACAAGTGCCCGCCATCACGCCCGGCTAGTTTTTTGTATTTTTAGTAGAGACGGGGTTTCACGGTGTTAGCCAGGATGGTCTCGATCTCCTGACCTCGTGTTCCGCCCGCCTCGGCCTCCCAAAGTGCTGGGATTACAGGCTTGAGCCACAGCGCCCGGCCCTGGCTAATTTTTTTTTTTTTTTTTTTTTTTTTTTTTTGAGACGGAGTCTCGCTCTCTCGCCCAGGCTGGAGTGCAGTGGCCGGATCTCAGCTCACTGCAAGCTCCGCCTCCCGGGTTCACGCCATTCTCCGGCCTCAGCCTCCCGAGTAGCTGGGACTACAGGCGCCCGCCACCTCGCCCGGCTAGTTTTTTGTATTTCTTAATAGAGACGGGGTTTCACCCTGTTAGCCAGGATGGTCTCGATCTCCTGACCTCGTGATCCGCCCGTCTCGGCCTCCCAAAGTGCTGGGATTACAGGCTTGAGCCACCGCGCCCGGCCCTGGCTAATTTTTTAAAATTATTTTTTGCAGAGATGGGGTCTTGCTATGCCTCACCTTTTTGAACCTCTATTTCTGCACGATAAGGCACAGGTGAAAAGCTTAGAGAGCTTAAGTGTCAGAGACTGGGTTACAGTGCCAGCTCTGCCCTCGTGCTGTGTGACTGTAAGCCACACATCTCTGTGCTCCAGTTTTGTCCTCTGTAAAATGGAAATAATAAGAACCACCTCCTAGTCTGCGGTGTGGCTTTGATGAAGCGGAGATACAAGCCAAGTAGTTAGCACAGTGGTTACCAGAGAACTGCTCAACAGCGTTAGCTGTTATCGTGGCATCACCTTTAACACAGGCATGATTAATACCCACCTCCCAGGCCTGTTAAAAGGACTACTATGCCAAGTTGGTGGGCACTGGGTCTGGCACACCATGGGCCCTTAAAAAACGGCAGCTAGGCCGGGTGTGGTGGCTCACGTCTGTAATCCCAGCACTTTGGGAGGCCAAGGTGGGCGGATCACTTGAGGTCAGAAGTTGGAGACCAGCCTGGCCAACATGGTGAAACCCCGTCTCTACTAAAAATACAAAAATTAGCCAGGCGTGGGGGCGGGAACCTATAGTCCCAGCTGCTTGGGAGGCTAAGGCAGGAGAATTGCTTGAACCCAGGATGCGAAGGTTGCACTGAGCTGAGATCATGCCACTGCACTCCGGCCTGGGTGACAGAGTAAGACTCCATCTCAAAAAAAAAAAAAAAAAGGCAGCTATTCATTCCTGAGTGCTGTGTTCCTAGGCCAGTGCTGGGGCCTCAGCTATGACCCACAGAGCCCCAGGCCTTGCTCTCATGGCCACATCATTCTGATGCTATCAAAGATGAGCTCTCTCTTTAGCCCTCTGGTTCCTTCCTGGGTGGTAGAGGCAAGTGAAGAACTCTTAGAGCTTCCTCTTCTCTGCTGAGTGGAGGTTAAGAGCGGTCTCTGTCTCACAGGTGACTGCAGGGGATTCAAAAAAAATCCTACATCTAGCCGGGCGCGGTGGCTCACGCCTGTAATCCCAGCACTTTGGGAGGCCGAGGCGGGCGGATCACGAGGTCAGGAGATCGAGACCATCCTGGCTAACACGGTGAAACCCCGTCTCTACTAAAAATGCAAAAAATTAGCCGGGCGAGGCGGCGGGCGCCTGTAGTCCCAGCTACTCGGGAGGCTGAGGCAGGAGAATGGCGTGAACCCGGGAGGCGGAGCTTGCAGTGAGCCGAGATCGCGCCACTGCACTCCAGCCTGGGCGACTAAGCGAGACTCTGTCTCAAAAAAAA